>NW_005871321.1:1406207-1409086 GCF_000147115.1 Myotis lucifugus | reverse complement strand
GTCGTCATGTATTTTAGGGATCTTGTGAACAGCTGATAATCACTTCTGAAGAAGGCTGGAAATGAATCCAGTGATTCATTGATAAATAAATGAATAAAAACATAAATAAATAAGCAGGCAGGCAGCTTGATGTAGTAGGCGAGATAAAGTCCAGGAATAATGATATTTGATGTTTGTTGGCCTGACTTTACATGGATTATCTCCTTTCATCGACTTATTTATACTGAGGTGGGCAGCATTATCCCCGTTTTCCAGAGGAGAAGATAGAGGCTTAAAGAACCTTCATATCTTGCTAAGGTCACACAGTCAGTTAAAAGTGTTTTCCTTTTTCACAATGTTGTCTCTCCTAGGGGGATGGCACAGGGCCTGGCATGTAGAGCACATAATGATGGTTCCCTTGTCATGGAAGTGCCTTCCAATATGAGAGTAAAGTCCAAGCTCCCAGCATGGCCTGCAAGAACCCGTCTCCACTTCTGGCCTCATCTCTCTCCGTCCCCTCTCTTGAATCCCCCACTGTGCACTGGCATCACCCACCATGAAGCATCAGCCCCAGTGCCTTTACTTATGCCGTTCCCTCTAACAGGGACTCTGATGAACAAATCCAAAGTCCATTCTGGGACCTCTCCTCCAGGAAGACCTCCCTGATTTCCACATCACCCCCACCTTCTTTACCATCTTTGTACTCATCCACCGCCTATTTGTAGGCACTCTAACACCATTCCAAATAATCACTACCACTGTCTATATCTGCCACTCTTTGTGGCTCCCTGGAGGGCAGGGGATGCACCTTACTCATCTCTGTTTACTGAGTCCTCAGCACAGGAATTGACACCTGAGAAGCACTCAGTACATATGGTTGGAGTTGAATTCACACTGGGAAAGAAAACAGCCAAAATATTTAGGTCACAGTCTGTTTCAGCACTTCCTTGCTATGAGACCCCAGTTTCCATATCAATACACGGGATGCTTCACAGAGCATTTCTGTGGGACATGACCTTACACCTCTACTCCGATGGGAATAAGAGATGTCGAGACCTCGAGTGCCCTCCTATCTACCCACATCATCAAGAGTTCATAAAACCAAATACTCATGTAACCATAATCTTTACAGCTTTTCAAATAACTGGTTAACTTGGATTGTAGACACAGGCAGGGCCAGGAGAGGTTGCATCTACGTGGGCCTGAACATGGTTGAGGTGGCCAATTTCAAAGACAGCCACACAAGTTCAGATATTGACGCAAAGCCTTGCTATTGGGCCCTTTTCCTCCCAAGGTCCCATCCTCAGCTTCTTGGCCTGGAACCTCATAAGGAGTTCAAACCAGGCTTTTCTGTGATCAAAGAAGGAAAACCAACACTTATTAAGCACTTGCTGTATGCCAGCTCCACATGCTGTTCCATCTCTGTGCACATGTGATGCCACAGAGTGGGCAAGATGGCTCCGTCCTAAGCCAGAGCCCTGGCTATGAATCCAGCTCTTCCACTTGACATTTGGGTCAATTATCTTAGCTGAACAATTTACTTGACTCCCTGAACACCAGTTCCTTTATTCACAAAACACAAAAACAATAATAGTACCTATCTCATAGAGTTGTTCAGAGGATTTGGGACATTAAAAAGAAAGTGTAAAGGGCTTAGAATACCTGGCATGAAGAAGTAAGTGTTTAGCTATTCCCATTATTTACCCCTATCTTATAGATGAAGTAACAGGGGTTTGGAGATCACAGAGTGACAAGGCCAAGGGCAACTCTAGATGTGGCCAACACTTCCCACAGCCTCGCCCTCACTTCCAAGGGTACTGCGGGCCACAGTGGAGAGGAAAACAGTGTGTGGGAGGAGAATGAAAACACAGAGAAGCTGAGGTTTTCTTGGATCAGCCCTTTCCACATTATTTATTATTTTATAATTGATTTGTCCACTTCCATCAAGTGTTCTCTCTGGCAGAGAACACAAATGTTATTAGAGAAAGTCACCTCTTCGCCCCATGGCTCTAGGCTGAGAAAGCTTCAGAGAGAGAGGGGGAAGAGGGGGTAGGGCCAGGGGAGACATTTTAATTGGTTGTTTATTCAGTTGTAATTGCAGAAGCAATCTTTTTAGGGGGTGGCATTCATTCTGGCCCAAGGCAGAGATGTGGGATGTTGGAGTTATTCCCTTGCTTGTCTGTGGGTTTTCTTTTTTTCATACTTTGAGAAGCCTCTGTTTCCCAAAAGAGAAAGAACCCACAGTAGCCATCCTGGCTCCTAGCCTCACTAGCCTCTCTTCTCTCCATCTCTTCGGGGAGGACTCACCCAAAGGAAAAGAGCTCTGGGGCTGAAAGTCTTCCTCTACTTGCTAAGGTCTTCCCACCAATTCAGAGCCTTGCTGGGTGTCTCCCAAAAGCATCAGGGAAAAATCTTGGGGACAGGAGTTCATGCGGGTATCCACCTGCTTCCTCCCATCTCTTTAAGATACTGTGTATTCCTTTCAGTCAATGGGTGGAGGAGAAATCACAGAAGGTCAAATTGAGCAGGACCACGAGAGTCTACAGGGACTGAGGGTGAGAAAAGGACAAGGACCTGCTCACGGCCACATACCTTTCCATTTTGCCACTGTGGAAAGGTTGGCCCTGAGTGTATAAGATAAATTGGTAATTTTTTTTAAATCATCATTAGCCCAGAAAAAAAATCAATCCACATACAAAAACTCTGTGTGTTTGTTAATTTATAAGGCAATACTATTCAAGTCGGATGGCCAGAGCTATGTCCATGGCTGCTTTTACCTCTCTGAGTCTCAGTCAGCGCCCAGGGATGCAGTAGCATTAAGAAGGCAGCTCAGCAACAGCCCTGGCTGGCACTCCCCTCCAAGTCCTGGTCTCCTTATTTTTCTGCTCCTGGGCAACACC
>NW_005871321.1:1356972-1405855 GCF_000147115.1 Myotis lucifugus | reverse complement strand
CTCTGGTTTTCCCCAATTACGCCTATTCCCTGAGCATGTCCACCTATTTACCCTCCTCTGCTCCACAATCTCTTTTCCTGAGTCTCAGCTTTCCAAAACCCAAGCCTCCATGCTAAGTTCAGCATACAGGTGATGTGCTCCATGGACCCACTCAGGACCACACACCTGTAACATGGAATAATGCTGTCCACCTAACAGGGTTGTCCGAAGGACTAGAGGCACAGCGGAGGAAGTTCCTCGCACAGGGCCTGGCCCATAGAAGGCACTCATTAGTTAACCTTGGCTATTTTCATTGCATCGTTATTATTATTCCAATGATAATTATTAGCAACACTAAAATCGTCATCATCATCTCTAGCTGCAAAAGATGCCCCCCTTCTCAGAGCCCCCCCCACTTTGGATTCTGGTGATTCTATTATCAACCTCCTTTGTGTTATCTTCACAGTGTGAGCACCTGTCTTCCCCATCAGGCTATGAGCATCAAGCAGGTGGAGCCAAATCTTTATCCCCTCTGTGTCTCCTAAACTTTCCCTTCCAAAGAGACAGAGAGAGTGTGCTACCAATGATTGGCAGTTATTGAGCACCTCTCTTAAATTGCATAATCTCACAACAGGAGGAGAGGCCCAAGGCTCAGGAAAATGCACCAACTTGCCCAAGGGTCACAGAAGGGTCTGAGGACAAGCCTCTATTCGCTAGGCTGGGTGGCAGCACCAATGGGTGAAGTCATCCTTTCCGGGGGGGGGGGGGACACAGGTCCCTGCAGGAGAGCATGGCTTGGGAAGTTGGGCATGGGAGGGAGTGCAGCCTCCTGCAGAAACTGCGTTGCCTGAACTCTGGGCCTGTTGCTGCCACACTCTTGAGGCCCAGTCTGTAGCGCAGGCTCACCATCTGCTCTGTGAGCACGTGAGTTAGCTCAGTGCTTTTCAAATCCCAGTCTGAAGAAGGCTGAACCCACATGAACCAGATGCACGTCTAAAGGAAAAATGTTTCCGAGTCAAATATGGGTTTAGGACATGCTCTGTTAAACGAGGCTAAATACATATATTTCTTAATTGCAAGACTTTGCAGAGCCTTTAATATGCAAAATGAAGAGTTGGTCAGATAGTGTATGAGGTGCTCCCAAACATATTGGACCATAATCCCTGCCCCAACCCCACCCCACCCAACCCCTGCCTTTACCCCAAACCCAAATAACAGCATAACCAAGACAGTTTGGGAAATATTGAGCTAAATTGGAAAGTCCCTCCTAACTTGGATCCTCCCCCTGAGCCTCTCAAGAGAGGTGCCTCCTTTCTTCCCACACAGCTGTGCACCTGAACCTCACTGGGAAGGTTGCAGGTCCCCTGGAATGTCGGTTTCAAGGGGCCCAGCCCACAGTGCCAAGGCACCCAGACTGTACCCCTCTGCCAGAGCCGCATTTCAAAGCCATGAGAGCAGTTCTGGAGGGAGATCAAAGCTCTCTCAACTCAACTGTCATTAGAATATTTTCTTTATGCATCTCATTCACTGGTGAGTGCCAACAACATATTTCCTAAATGCACTGGCTGAGATGGTACAACTCAGTAATAATCTCAATGAGAGAGCTGTCAGGGCCTGTTTGGCTGAAAGAGAAGCAAAAGGGAACTACATTCAGAATGCAGAACAACAACAAATCCCTTAAATGAATCACGGAAAACTCGAGTTTTTCCAAGTCTGGAAACATAATACACGGGCTCTCCCATTTTAAAGATGGTTGGTCAGTGGTATGGCTCACAGGGAGCCAAGGTCAAGATGGACCCACCTCAGGTTCTATTCCCACTAAAAGCAAACTGACTTCCCCACTGCAGAAGAGAGAGCCGCCAAGGAGAACTTTGAGAAGTGCCATGCCACAGGGCTGTCCCCTGGGCACTTGATCAGTGCAGGTGGGTTACAGGAATGGTGCCGGTCATGTGTTGATGCCCTCAGTTGGCTGAGAGTGGGCAACTTCCAAGCTGGAGGCTGGGGACAGTTCTTTCAGGTTAAAGGAAAAAGCAACAGATTGCTAGAGATAAAGCTACACCCTAAGAGAGAGAGACGGACAAGGGTTCAAATGCTCCCTCTCCTACGTAAGGGACAGTGTGGCCTTAGAGAAGGGACTCAACTCTCTTGAACCATAATTTTCTCATCTATAAAATGGTGATGCTCACATGCAACCTAGAGAGGGGAATATAAAAACTCACGGAAGCAATACATACGAAAGTACCTAGAAGGGTGCCTACCCCATGGCGAGGCCCCATGATGCCCAATTCTGTTTTTAGCTCACTCAAGGAGCTAGAGAGAACAGGCCTTCGCCCCCAAGGCCTGTGGTGTCCTTTCCTCAGTGAACCCTGGTTCCTATCACTGGACCGATGTGTTTATCTTCCTCGCAGGCAGGTGCCCTGTTTCTACAGCTAACAGAGTGAGTCTTGTGAACATCGCCTATTTCCAAATCCTGATGCAGCCTGTCATTTCCAGGGAGAATCTCAAGTCTGTGACCCACTCCTCCACTTTCAGAACACACTAGGCCATTTGAAAGTGATTATCAAACGTAAAGATCAAAGCCACTCGAGACAAGTCATTAAAGCAAGATAAACCTCAGAATGTTTATTGCATCCATATCCCTCATTCCAAATTACAAGCTTTCTCCAAGCGGTGACCAGTTCTAAAACCTGGATTTTGTACTTTTATCCCAAGGGCCCTAATGATCTGGACTTTATTCTCCTGCTTACTTTCATTGTCAGAAATGCTTAAATATGCCTCTCTTGTCTGTAAGGAGAGGCAAAGGGGTGGGGGGGAGTGCATGGAGAGTTTATTAAATTCTAGGAATTCTGAATGATTGGTTTCCAAAATAATAGCTTTTTTGTAGAAGCCTGACACATAGTCTAAAAAAATGTAACAGCACCAATCCAAGATCAATTGAAAGCACAGCCAGTGTTGCTCAGTGGTTCAGTGTCAACCTATGAACCAGGAGGTCATGGTTCGATTCCTGGTCAAGGCACATGCCCGGGTTGTGGGCTCAATACCTAGTAGGGGGTGTACAGGAGGAAGCCAATCAATGATTCTCTCTCATCATTGATGTTTCTATCTCTCTCTTCCTCTCCCTTCCTCTCTGAAATCAATAAAAATATATTAAATTTAAAAAACACACAAAAAAGAGCAATTGAAAAAATGATTCTTTTATTTATTTATTGAATTACTCATGGTTTCATTACTCTCCTCTTCCCTCCTGCCCTCCCTCCTTTCCTGTGAGCCTTCCTTTCCTCCTTCCTACCAGCTCCCTTCCTCCCTGCATATCATTCATTTAGTCTTTTCCTCTTTGCTTCACTAGAATTTACTGAGATGCTACCAAATACCATGCTTTAAGGTAGAAACTGGGCATACAAACAAATTCCACATCACAGAGTTAGCAATTTTATGAACAAAGCGGGACAAATCAGATGATCACAACATAATGTGATAACACTAATAAAAACTACCATTTGGGGAGTTGACTACACCCTGGAACTGCTAAAGTAGCTTTTTACATTATTTATTTGAAGGATTATAAGGGCTCTATGTATTAGGTATGGATATTCCCAGTTTATAAAGGAAGAACCAGGGCTCAGTGAGGTGACACCATTTTTCCAAAGTCCCTGCTCCCACTCACAGATGTCAGAGGTGGGATGTGACCCCTGTTTGTTGGCTATGACGGGCCATATCCTTCACTGTGAGTCTCTTATCTTCTGTGTGCTACAGTAGAAGGGGTGCTGAACGTGATGGAAGCACAGAGCAATGACTCCTCTCTGAAGGTGGGTAAGATTCCAGTGAGGTTTTTACATGGAAAATAAACACTGATTGGAGGTCCGACCGAGTGTGGGGACCAGGAAAAGGGCTGAAGCTCCAGAAGCCAAGTGGCATGCAAGAGTGTGAGGAGAGTGAGGTTCTGCAAGTCTTCTGTGGTGGTGGCTGCAAAGTTGGGGACAGGGGAGCAACTCCCTAAGATGAGGCCGTAGGCGCCAGCAAGGGCCACATCAGGCAGGTTCTTGTACAGCAGGTTATGGAGGATGGAGTGTCCAGAAAGCTCTAAGCAGACCCTGGCAGATGTTATAAAGATAAAAACGACCTGGTTCATGTTTCCCAAACAGCTTTCTTTCCTTTCTGGGGGAACATGGAAGGTGGACTGGAGGAGAGAAGAAATGGAGAAGTAGGAATTGGCAGTGGCTTGTGGAGATACCCTGAGAACATCGAAGTAGGAGTAGGAGAGTATTTACGCATGGGGGACAATTCAATGCTGAGTGGGGGTGGGAGGGAGGTGAATGAGGGTCTGGGTTCTGACTCGGTCCACTGGACACTTCGCCTTACCGGTCTCAGATTCTATACATCAATGCTCTCCTGCCCCACTGCTGGCCTTTTAGGAGTGTTGTCTCTTGGGGATGTGCCCTCTGCTGAGTCAAATGGAAGGTCAACTCTTGGGAACATCACTGTCTGTGGCTCACTGCGGGGCACGATCACGCCAAGCCCAGGACTTGGGTGGGATCAGAATCTTGAGGATTCGGTTGGGAGGAGAGGAAGGTGCTGACTCTTAAGACCTCTAGATCATTTTTAGAAATTGAGGTGGAAGTGGTGATTTTTAACTTTGACAAATAAATAAAGCATTTGAAGATGATCCCCCCCCACACACACACACCAGCATGTATGATGTCTCTTGTAGAATAAAATAAAGGATACTGGAGTGGCCCTCCAAAGAAAATAATAAAATTATCTTGGAATAAAGGACACTCATTTAAAATTAATACCTTTCACTAGGAACTATTCAGTTCCTATTTTTCTCATTTGCCTTTTTGGAAGTGGCTTCTGGAGAGGCTGGAGCAGAAGGCAGAGCGTCAGAACACCTGGTTCCTGGCAAGCTTGGTGACACCCCTTGGTGAACATGACTCAGACTGGAAGTGACTTTGACCCCTAACAAGTCAAGTACCCATTTGCTGTGTTTCCTCAGCACCTTGAACCTCTCCATAAAGCATGGATCCAATGAGCTACTGACCTACCTACAGGGAATTCCATGAGGGTAGAATCACACCTATCTTGTGAAATGTTCATTGTTGTATTCCAGCTCCTAGCACTGTACCTGCACATAGTAGGTGCACATACACGCAGAGTGAAGTGATCCGCCACTTCCTAAGATCTCTGCATGGGATACCATAATCTTTGTTTTACAGCCTCAGGTTCTCAGAATTTACTTATTTTCAAGGAAACCATTAAGCAATAAGAATACCCTGATAAGTAAGAAGAAGCAACAACTGAAGTGGGGTGGTGTGTTGAAAGTACCAGAACAGCCATGTGATGATCTCACGTCAAATTATTGCTTGCACAACATTTCCAGGGCCCCCAACTGCCTCTTCTCACCACCTCACTTGCCTCTTAGAGGATCAAAACCACAGTTGATAAACCATACACTGACCACAGTGAGCAGAATACACACACAGCTCACCAACAGCCCTGCGGTTTGTCTTGCACTTGGAGCACAATTAAATTAAGACAAACCACCTCTATTTCATAAGCAGTGGCAGCCGCAATGTTCTAGGTAGACTGTGTAGTTTGGCTCTACTTGTTAGCCATGAAAACCATGGAACAGATGTGAAGAGTGACTGAACAATATTATGTTTGGGAAGAATAGAGCAAGAATTACAACATCATCATCAATATGGCAACCTCTAGATTTTCAGTCTGCACCGTGGCCCCATACCAATCATCTAACCTTAGGCAAATCACAGAATGATCTAAAGTTAGAACTACATAGTCCTTACAGTAAATGTAGACCTCTCTGGATGACCTCGAACAAGTCTAGGAACTTCCCTAAATTTGGGTTTCTCCCGGGGTTAGAAAAGAGATAGGTCTCATGGGGTCTTGTGACAGTCAGAGCTCGAGTATGGGGAAACGATGCTGGGAAAAGCATGACACTATAGGTCAGGCTGTCGAAAGGAGAATTAAATTCAAACTGATTTTTGGAACAAGGATGCCACATTCAGGGCCTGGGGGCCGCGAGTAAGTAAAGGAGCGGGTACACAGACTGCCTGAGGTGGGGTACCATCATTAGGCCACCGCTGGCACTTGAGTCAAAGGAGTAGGATTTTTTTTAACTTGTCACAAAGCATATTTGTTCCTTCATTGCTATTCTGAACACATTACACTCCATTAAGATATAGGGCCTGGCAAATCCCTGGTAGATAAGCCCGTCTCTTACCTCCCTGGATGTATCTTTTCAATATTAAGCTCCCCCACAAGCCTGGAACCAGGATGACAGTGTCTGATTTGAAAATGTCTGACAGTGTCTGATTTGAAAATGTCTGTACAGGAAGAGATCTGGGAAATATTCTACCCAAATCTACCCATTTTTCAGATGACGAATTGGGAGTAAAAGAAGTAAGCTACTCCCTGATGGCTAGGAAGTTACTGGCAATATCTAGTCACTTCCTTCCTAAGGTATTGCCAAGCCACAGGCAGACTGGGTTTTTTGTTGGTAGCACGAATTCTCAGGAAAAGAGCTCTCTCTTGTGTCTCTCTTCCACCCTCTGTATGATTCTGAGATGCTTCATGCTTTTTGGAGTTATAGTCACCCTTGTCCTCTGTGGCCATAAAAATAGGTCAGTAATCAGAAGTCAAGCTCAAGGCTAAGAGCTGCGGCTGGCTGACTGAACCCAGGAAAGGCTGCGATCACAAACATCAGAAGCTTGAAATGGAGGCAATAGTGCCCTCACCTCCACCCTTCACCGCCAGACCACCCAAACAACCTCTAGAACAGGGTAAAACGTAAGAGAAGCAGAGAGGGAAGGAGAAAGACAGAAAAGGCCCCGCCAAACAATGGGGAAATAGAAACTGTTTGACTTGCGCCAACAAACCTGTAAGCAACACCCCCTGCTGTGCAAACACTAGTTTTATGTTTTCAGAAAGTGAGTGTGAGGGTGTGGGGATTCTCTCAGGAGGTGGACAATAAGCCAATGATGAGTTTTGAAGATAAGCTGAGCTGTGATCCATGTAGGGACATGTGGTTCATGCACATAAAAGGTCCTGCTGTCTGTCCTCTCAATCCTCCCTCACACCCCCTCTGCTTTGTTCCCAACCTGGGAGGGCATGTGACCGAGCGCTGAGGCTGTCATGAGTGGTCAGTGTCACCAGTGGATGTAGAGAGGAAAATGAGAGTGCTGACTATGCCCGACCCAGATGGAAAAACCCCACCGCCTCCAGCCGAGGCCCTCAAAGGGGCACCCAGTGCTCCCATCCATCCGGGAGCCAGACGTGGACACACACATCGAGGAAAGGGGTGAAAGGGGAGACACCTCAGATCCCCGCAAGTTGGGGGGCCTCCCTGGCGAGTTCCCAAAAAAGGATTCCAACTTGCATCAGTAACTGAAAGACAGAGTGTGCAGCAGCAAGAGCCTCGGCCAGGATATGGCTCACTCCACCCCTTCCCTGCTCAGTGTGGGCCTGAGGGGGTTAGGGCATCTCCCCACCCCTAGGGCCCCCCCCCTTCCCTAGGACAAGCGTGAATTACTCAGCCAGCCCCTTCCTCAGATCCCAGCCATGCGTTTGCCTTTTGTTGGAAAGGCATTAACTTGTGTGGTGTGCTGCTTATCTCTTGAGAAAATAGATACATTAGCCTTTAATATGTGCAGAGCTTCGGGGGGGTAAAGAAACGCTTTCAAAAAATGGAATTTGCAAAGACCAAGAATAAAAGGGGCCCTTGGTGGTAAAGAGTGACCCGGTCGTCTCCAAGTTCCTTGCCAGTCCCGAGGCTCTGGTGAGGGGCTCAGGATCAAGGGGGGCTGGAGATGAAGATACATGTATGTAAGAGGTCAGAAGATTTCCTGGAGATGGAAAATCCCCAAACTAACCAGCACTGCTATTTTGAGAGTTTGCTAAGGACTGTATATTATTTCACTGAATCCTCTAAACCAGTGGTTCTCAACCTTCCTAATGCCGCGACCCTTTAATACAGTTCCTCATGTTGTGGTGACCCCCAATTTCATTGTTACCAATTGAACATAATTAAAGCATAGTGATTAATCACAAAAACAATATGTAATTATATATGTGTTTTCTGATGGTCTTAGGCGACCCCTGTGAAAGGGTCGTTCGACCCCCAAAGGGGTCGCGACCCACAGGTTGAGAACCGCTGCTCTAAACCTTCACATGTGTTACTATCATCCCAATTTTTACAGGAGGCTACTGAGTCTTCGATAAAGGAAGAGACTTGTTCAATGTCATAGGAATGTTAAGGGAGCTAGTTCAAATATGCTCTGTCTCTGAAACCAGTAGTCTTATGGATTTGCTAGATGACCGGTCCTCCGAAGCTTCTCACTGGTCACTATGCTGAGCTCCTTATTAACCTCAATTTAGGGGCCACGTGCAGTTCTTCTGTTGCTTTCCATTCACCCCTCTATTCTACTCTCAAAGACCAAGGTCACAGGCACACCAGGGTCACAGATGGGACCTGTGAGCAAAGGTGCACTTTGTTCAGAAGACAAGCCCGAGGGGAGCCCAGACGGAACCAGAGAAAACAAGACCATGTGCATCAGTGGGCTGGGCCTGTGTGTTTGGACCAGGCAGGTATGGGGGCTGGAGATGGCTGGAAAATCTACGAACTTCAACCAAATTGGAATGTCAACCCATTCTAACCAATCCCCCAATAGTGCCTGGGATTAGTCCATGCAGAAATACATCCCCTAACATAGTTAGACATTTGGGTCAGTTTCAAGATAAACTAGTGTGTAAGCCCAATGAGATCGATATAACTTTTGTGGTCTTTATTTAAAAACGTCAGTTCTGTGGACAGTCCTAAAAACAAATTGTATTTTAAGAATGAAAGTAATCTGGGCACATGCCCTCAGTGTGTGTAGTGGTTCCATTTAGGCGTGTTTTATGAAGCTGCTGGACGGCATCGCCGAAAAAACAATGCTGACGAGAGATCCATGTGTGCAATCCAGAAGGGAGGAAGCTTGCGCCAGCACCTACTATGTGCCAGATGCTGCGCCAGGCGCTTCACACAAAGGACTGCATTTAAGTTTCCTGACATGTCCCAGGAGAGCCACTCTCACCCACTTCTAGAGATGACAAGCCAGCGACTCTCCCTGAGAAATGGGCCGAGGTCAGGCCGTGGATCGAGAGTGGGAGCAAGATTCAAACCCTCATCAGTCTTCAGCATGCATCCTTTTTCCCCTCCACCAAGCCTGACTCCTGTTATTGCTTTAATGAATATTAGTCATGTTAAATAAACTCTGATATTCTGATTATAAAATTCCAAGCCATTTCTCTTACATGATTTCTGGAAAAGAATGAAAAAAAGTTGCTGAAAAAATAACCAGGGCCTCTTTCATCTGTACGCTGGTTAACTTCCCAGAACTCTTTGTGGGATATTATTTTATGTGACCCTCAAGGCAATCGTGCCATCCAGGCGGTCAGATATTGCTATTATTCCCTTTTGACAGAGGTGAAAACGGAGGCACGGGGAGATTAAGAGACCTGCCCAAGATTGCATAGCTAAGGAGCTGCCGAGCCAGGCCTAGAATCTCCCCTCAATTCTTCCTGCATCCTGTAACAGTCAGGTTCTCCGGGCTCTACGACCTAAAGAACAAATCATGGTATCTACCGGTCTGCAGTCCCTCCCCACACCTTCCTGCCTCGATCTCTTTGCTCTCCCCCACCTCTTTTTATTTATTTATTTATTTATTTATTTAATCCTCACAGAGGATATTTTTCCATTGATTTTTAGAGAGAGTGGAAGGAGGGGGAGAGACAGAAAGAGAAAAACATCGATGTGAGAGAGACACACCCATCAGCACACCCGGGATAGAGCCTGCAACTGAGGTATGTGACCTTGATTGGAATCGAACCTGGGCCCTTCAGTCTGTGGACCAGCGGTCTATCCACTGAGCCAAACTGGCCAGGACTCACCCACCTCTTCTATAGCACTACAAAGCCAACTAGATGCTTCTCCACCAGAAAACTTTCCAAAGTTCTCCAAACCACAGTGAGCCTGTCTTTTCTCAGGGCGCACGTAAGCCTTATCGTCTGTGCGGTTCATCTGGAAATTAATCATCTGCCGCCTGGCCGTGTCTGGAGTGACGGTAACAAAGGTCATTAAACCACAGCTTACAAGCGCCTTCAGGACAGAGATTACATCGTGGCTCCCCGGGGCATTTATCACAGCGCCCTGTTTACTCAAGTGTCTTAACAAAATACGGATGATGGGTAAGAACATGACCATTCCAAATAGAATTTTTCCTAGTTTCAGATTGCCAGCTTCTAAGACACCAGGACAATGCAGGGGGGTGAAGTGCCTGCGGACCTGGAGACGGGACTCGGGGTCTTGCTCTCAACTCAGCTGCACTCTCGCCGTGAGGCTGGGTCAGTGCCGCACCTCTGGCTGCTCAGTCTCCTCGTCTATAGCAAGAGGGGGCTGGATCTTCAGCTTGAGAGCTCCTGGTCCCATGCAACTTTTCCAGATTTGGAAAGAACTTGGAGGAAGGAAGTATATGTCCCATGCAGTCATCCCAGCAAAGAAGTGAGACCCAGTGAGTGAAGACGAAACATTGAATGGCAGGGGGAGAGGCTGAGGGGTCTACAGATACCAGCAAAGGGGTCAAGGAGGCTGCCTCACCCGGCCAGCGTGGCTCAGTGGTTGAATATCAACCTATGAACCAGGAGGTTATGGTTCGATTCCTGGTCAGGGCACATGCCCGGGTTGCAGGTTCAATCCCTAGGGTAGGGCATGCAGGAGGCAGTTGATCAATGAGTCTCTCTCATCACTGATGTTTCTATCTCTTTCTCTCCCCCTTCCTCTCTGAAATCAATATATATATATTAAAAAGGAGACTGTCTTAAGGCTTATTGTACCCTTTTCCAAGATTTCCAGCAATGTCCAGCAGGAATCTGGGTCCAAAAATAATAACAACATGGATACAGGGAATGCCCTCATTACATGAAAAAAATAATAAACAAAAAGAGAAAACATAATGTTTCCCTATAAGCCACCAGTATATAAGGGAAACCCCTTTTTTCCTCTGTGTCCAATTCCACATGAAAACATACTCATGGACAAAGGTGAAGTTCACCTGAGGGAGTCAGAGCCTGCAGACTGGAGGGGTCCCACCAGGAATGTGATGGATTTGTTGCAATATCCTCTGCCATTGGGATGCCTACAGCCCAAAGTGTCACCTGACCCGTGATTTCCTGCTACTGGGGATTTCTATTGTTTGTGGACATTTCTAGTGGCTACAGATGAAGCTCTACCCTCCTGGCTCATGTCCAACACAGCAGAGAATGCCAAGGTTCACCGGAATGTCTTTCTCTAACTGCCGAGTCTGAGAGAAAGACTTCTCCTGCTCACACATACTGCTCCTCCTGGCCAACGTGGGATCCTTCTCTCACACCAGTGATTGCAATGGCACCTTTACCTGCCTGTCTCACCCACTAGATCAGTGGTCACCAACTGGCGGTCTGTGAGGTCCGAAAGGTTGGTGACTGCTGCACTAGATGCTGAGCTCCAAAAGGGCAGGGGTGGGACGGGATGGGCACAAAAGGGACGTTCAACAACTATCTATTGAGAAAAGAGAAGAAGAGGGGTGGGGGGAGGAAGGAAATAAATAAAAAGAAAATGAAGGAAGAAAGGAAGGAAAGAAGGACATAAAGTAAGGAAATGAGGCAAGGAGGAAGGACTTAGTGTGATAGTAGAGTTTTCCCCGAGAAGAACCCTTCTCTGCTTATGGCCTGGACCTGAGCCACACTGCATGACTTCTTATTCTCCAAGTCCTTCCTCACCAACTTCTCCCCTCCCCCTTGCTTACGTTGTACCTTCCTCATGGGCTGGCCTTCCCGGTGTTCTGGACGTGTTCTGTCCACTCATCCACATCCTCTCCCCTACCTCTCCACCCTGCCCTGCGCCCTTGCGAGGCTGGCCTCTCTGAGTTGCATAAACAGATTCCTTTGCCTTGTGATCCCCAGTCTGGTTCCCCAACGGAAAGCACTGGCTGGAGACTGGAAGGCACAGGCAAACAACATGAAGAATCTCCTCTTCCGATGCCCTTCTGGCCAGAGTGCGGCAGGCTGGCACTCCTCTCTACCCAGAGTCACAGCTGCTGCCAGAAAGCCCTCTCCATGCAGCCACTCTCTTTAGGTTCCAGAGCCACTCCCTCCTCCTGACCCTACAGGCCAAGGATGGAAATAGCTCCCCAATGTGACAGCCCTGGCCTTGCTGGTTGTCCTACACTGTTGTAAATAACCAATACTGTTGTAAATAGCCTCTCCTTCAAAATAGCTCCTCCTTCGACTCTCCTGAATTATTCTGTTTGAATGTGCCATCTGGTTCCTGCCAGGACCCTCTGACTGATGCAGACTGCATCTCTACCTCTCAGCGTGCTGCCCAATGCCTGTTCAAATCAGGCCTGCTCTACTGACTTGCCTTGTTTTCTCGAGACAGAATCAATCTCTGCTTCTTGGGTCTCCTGCCACTGTCTGTCACTAAAACCACAGCTCAGAATGTCTTAGGTTTGAATATGACTCCCCCAATAAAGTGGAGGCCCTTCAATGGTGAGGAATATGCCTCCATTGCTGCCAACGTCCCTAGTGAATAGCAGAGAGGCTGGCAAAGGGAGATGTGCCCAATAAATGCCTGTTTAGAGGATAGAAATACTCACCATGTGGTTCCCTAAAATGACTTGGAATAAGATATAAGCATAAAGTTGGGCTGTGTAGTACTCAACCCCAAGACCATCGAGGCCACCTTCTCCACCATTTGCCATAACCCTGGCTATAGCCTCCGTGTGCATGCCTCAGGTGATGGGGAGCTCACTCACCTGCAGAGAATTACTCCCCTGGAAGGAATATTCTCATAAGAAAAGGCCTTGCCTGTTACTCAGTTCAACACTGCCTCCTGTGATTGAAACACTCCAGTACCAGCCATGGCTTAGAAACCATACGGAATAATTATGCGCCATTTTCCACGGAACATGGCTTCTGATACTTGAAGTGCATGTGTCATAGGCCTGTGGTCCTTGTGAGAATTTTCTTATCCAGGCCGAACATCTTCAAATGGTTACATGACACGGCTCCTGGCCCCCTCACTGTCCCAGTCCCCTTCTTTGTGCTCATCCTCAGGTGGTTGTGCTTATCATGGCCTCTTAATAAGAAAACTCGCTGCTGGTGTGGCTCAAGGAAACCCAAGGCCATTATCCAGTTCTCCTCCAAACCCACTCTCTCAGCACTTCGTAATCCCAAGCTCTCTAGAGCAGTTGGGAAGAAGAGAGTGAGAACAGAAGGCAAAGAGCAGGTCTCTGTGGCCTGCAAGGATGTCTGGGCATCGCTGGGGAGCTGTGCACTGCAGACAACCAGGATGCAGGGATCTATAGCCCCCTTAACCCCCGCATGACCACTAAGAGGCCATGTGAGCTTTGGCCTTCAGTTCCCTCTATAGAGGATGTTTCTGAGTCTGCAGCCCCAGATCTGCTAGGGCTGGATGCTCTCCTATAACACAGGGACCCAAGGACTATTAGATAACAAGTGTGTTTAAATGTGTTGAAAGACATTGTACTTCTCTGATGGAGTCTGCCAATCTGCCCAGCTGCATTATGGGTGGATCTTATTTTACTCAGGAGAATCGCTACATAAATTGTCACAATGATGAAATTTCACTGGGGCTACTCAGAGTAGGCAATGGACCAACTATTTCTCACCAGTCTATTGCACACTGAGTACAGAAATGGGGAGTGAGCCCTTAGATACATGTACAGAACTCAGACGCTGCTTCACCATGCTTGTGGTATTTCATTTTATATCAATTCACTTTTGCTGTATATTACAAAGGTACTGTTTTGTAGCATATAGAAAAAACAAAACCTGGCCCTTCACCATAGATTGAGAAGAAGCAACTGAAATATTGTCTTTTCATATATATATATATATATATATATATATATATATATAGAGAGAGAGAGAGAGAGAGAGAGAGAGAGAAGAGAGAGAAGAGAGAAGAGAGAAGAGAGAAGAGAGAAGAGAGAAGAGAGAAGAGAGGGAATGAGAATGAATCACCTTGGGCAAGAATTAAGTTGAGCTCTTTATTACAAATTATCTACATAATGTCAATCTAATTTTCACTGTATCACAGGTGCCCATCTTCCTTCCTTCTTTCCTTCTGTCATTTCTTCTGCCCACCTCTGTTTTGAAAAGTCACAAAGTAAAAATTTCTCTACAAACTTCCACAGGTTTCTCTCTGCACACAGGAGATCTGATTCCGCCAGAATGCTGTCACCCCCAACCTGCCAGGAGATAGCTGTGCCCCGGAGGGGCTCACCCAGGGCACACGACTTTCTGAGCCAGCAAAGAAACAGGCCCTGGTGGGAGTGGTCACAGCACTGGCATAGGACCACTCACAGGCATGCTGGGCATGCAGCCCCATGACTTAGGAAAGAGGAGGCCACTGGAGCCTGCCAGTTCTGCCTGCTGATGGTGAGGTATCTGGGACCTGGAGCCCCACGGTCCCCGACACCAGCACAGTGTGCCCTCCACAAAGGCTGGCTGCCCTCAGTCCTGACCCAATCCCACTCAACAGTTTTCTCCCAAGGCTTTAGAGAAGCTGTCCTGCCTGCCAACTCTGTCCTTTAACTCTGCCACTTACTGTTCCTTGGACTTAAAAATACCCTCCTTCAGTGGGAGCTTTGGAGTCCAGGGATCTGAGTTCAAATCCAAGCTCTCCATTGAGTAGCTGAGTGAACTTGAGTCAATCCCTTCACCATTCTGAATCCTGAATTTCCTTCAGGAAAAGAGGGTTCAGGCTACCCACCTTCTTGGGACTTGGTAGGTGCTAAATAAACATGTGCTGCATAGATGCAAGAATGGATGCAAGAATGGATAGATGAATGAATGAATGAATGAATGGGTGAATAACTTCTACCTATTTCTGGCCCTTTGCTCTTCCCCATGCCCACTCTGCCTGGGTACACTGGTAACCCCTGGGAGTCTAGCTCAGCAGAGTATGCACTGCATTAATCTTGGAAGACTTGCATTTGTGAATTAACCAAATGACTTTCCTGACCCATGACCTTGACCAAGTCATTTCACTCTCGAAATTCCTCTCTTTTCCTGTCCATCAAAGGCAAATGCTAACTAACCTCTGTCTTGTCTTCCTTGCCAAATTCTGTCAAAGCCCAAATGAGAGCAGAGATGAAAGGGCATCATGACCTGGAAGGAACTGGCCACACACCACGGCTGCTTCCCACATGGGCTGCTCATGTGTTGAGCCAAGGTGAGAGTCCAGGGCCCTCCTGGTGCCAGGAGGCTGAGCTGACGTGCTCTCTGGCTTGCTGCCAGGCATCGTCATTCCTTTGCACATAGGTATTCTGTCTGTACATGGGCGGCCCTTGCTCTTTGGAGAGAGACATAAAGAGGGGAGTCAGCAGAAAACCTGCCGAGGTCTGCAAATGCACCCGGGCTATCAGCAGGTCCAGGGTCCTGTGTGCGGACAGAATGGAAAAGTTCAGCCCGAATCTGGGACATCGGAGAGTGGATGCTGACTGTTTCTCTGGCTTGAAACTAGTTCTTCCTGGTCTCACGTAGAATATAAATCATCCAGGGGTTCACCTTTGGGTTTCTCCTTTGCGTTCCTGGTGAGAGTTGGTAGCATAAGGTAGAGGCTAAGGGGGCATTAGATAGAAGACGCTTCTACCCTCTTCTCAGCAGGACAGGAAGAAGTGCCTCTCCCCAAGGGCCCTCCTTTCTCCCCCAACCCAGTCTCTGATGTGCAAGTTGTACCTGCACCTTCCCCAAACACTCATGCTGCAAGTGAGTCTTCTCTGTGATGTCCCATGGCACTCCCTGACCACAGCACCTGCTCCCTTTATCATACAAAGAATGACAGATACACTCAATGAGCGCATATTACCTGCTAGCCACTACAAGAGATGATGCTTTATGCAAGGGTGGGCACAGGAGGTTTACGGTTGTGAGTATGTGAAACACAGCTGATTCTTGTGTTATTATGACCACAGCCTGCATGCTTTTTCCATACAAACAACTGTGATCCTACTTTTGCCCACCCCTGCATGCCCTCTCTCAGTCCTCAGAGCAGCTCAGCAGAGTGAGCACCATGATTGTTCCCATTGCACAGATGAGGAAGTGGCTTCCAAGAGGTCACCAAGTGAGGAAATAGTACCACAGAGATCTGACCCTGGCTTTATTCACACTGCCCAACCGACCACACCGCTCTGTCCAGTACGGGAGCCCCATACGGCTGTGTACTTGAAATGCAGCCAGTGTGGCTTAGGAACTGAATTTTCAGTTTTATTTCATCTTAATTTACATGTGAATAGTCACAGGTGGCTGGACAGACAGGACAACTCTAGCCCACTCTACCACGTACGCTTCAACAGCTGTTTGTACCCAGCTCATGCCACCCAATTTAGACTGTGAGCTCTTTGAGAAGACAGGGTCCTGACCGTTCCTTCTTATCCCAGAGTAGGCAGTCAACACATCTTTGTAATGGATGATGCTCGATGTGGTCCCCAAGATCACATGAGTAACAGCCTGGTCTCAGTCACAAGGCTGCCGTGTGAGCTGGAAAATTCCCAGGACTCCCAGGGGCCTCAGGGCACATGCCTATAAAATGGGGGGAAGCTCAGCTCTCAGCTGGGCATCACCACCTGCCCAGCGGGTCTTACCTGTGTGGAGAGTCAGGATCGAAGCATGTCTGGGTGACATCTGTGATGTCGGGGTCACAACACTCCCCGCCGTCGAAGTTGAACCGTTCGTAGTTACAGTCCATGTCACACACTCCATTCTGCTGCTTCTTCATGAAGGCGGGGTGGCGCAGGTGGCGGCAGTCCCCACCGTCGTGGCCGGTCAGCGTGTGGTTGCACTCAGGGTCGCAGTTCTCGTCCCCGATCTTGCTGATGTCGCAGTTGGCCAGGATGAGGCGGTGGCGCAGGGAGGAGTTGCTCACCTCTAGCACCTCCAGCTCCCAGGAGATGTTGTAGGGCTGGAAGGCCTCGGCCAGCTGCTGGTGTTGGAGCTCGATTTGCTGGCGGCTCACCGTGGGGTTCTCGTGGCTGTCGTCATGGAGGTTGACCACGCGGTAGCGCACCACCTTGGGCCGGCGGAAGCGCGGCAGCTGGTTGTAGCTGGCAATGACTTGCGCGTTGTCGCACAATGTCTGCCCGCACAGAGGGGGCTCCAAAGTGGTGTCCAGCAGGAAGCTGTGGGCACCGCTGAACTCCACCTGGGGGCTGTGGCCGTCCTTCATGGGGGACCAGGTGCGCTTCACATTGTCCCAGTTCTCCTGTAGGAGGAGCTGAGGTAGAGGCGTGTGGAGGCCATGGGTTTCCATGTCCAGCAGGACCTCCCGCTGGGTCCTGGCCACCTTCCACAGACTGAAGCGCTCGATGTAGCCCCGGTAGTTGTGATTCAGGGTGCTGCCCCCCAACATGAGCACTTTACACTTCTGAGTCAATGGGCTGAATATGCCACCCACCTGATCCCCAGAGGTCGCCACCTGGGCACCATTCACATAGAGCTTCATCAGCCGCCCATCGTAGGTGGCAGCTAGGAATACCCACTGGCCAGGGAGGTAGCTTTGGTGGGCATTGATGGTGGTCACTTGCCGGGCCCGGTCCGTCTTCAAGGAGAAAAAGTAGCGTGGGTCTCTGTTGCCTTGGTCACTGATGGTGTGAATGCCCACGACCCATCCTCGGTCACGTGAGGTATAAGAACACTTGTCATACAGCCCTATGTGGCCCCAAAAAAGAAAGATGAATAAATAAAAGATGGAAAGAAAGGGGGTTACGTTATTTTGTTGCGATAAAACTTATATCAGGATGTCCTAGACCAATCGTCTTCAAATTGGCAGTTACTACTGGAGCCTCTGGGACCACCCCCAGGCCAAGGCAAGGGCTAGAGAAAATGAGAGGACAGGGGAGTTGGGTTGGGGGCTTCTCACCATAACTGTAACCCAAGTGGATGCACTTTAATTGGTTTTGCATATGGAACACACAGAGAAACATTTTTGTTTGAAGAATGGGTACTTGAGCTAAAGAAAACAATGACAACACCACCAATAATGATCATTCAAATCCAAAAACCTTTGACTCTGCAAAGCTGTTCTATGGGAAAGAGGGCTTTCTAATTAATAGGGTATTTTAAGTATGAAATGATATGGGAGGTCAGAGGAGAAACAGAGGGAGATAATAATGAATAGAAGGTGTTCATTTAGTAGGACAGCTCCTCCTACGGTCGCCATAACTTTGAGTGCACATCAGACATGAGCAGCCAGCCATCCAGTGCTCGGTGGTGGTGAATTGTTGGGAAAGCCGGCCTGCAGAGGTGGGGACAAGGAACCCCATTGTTTCTCTCTCTAACAGGAGTCTGGCCAGACCTGACACTTATGCCAAAGAAAGGCAGCAATGCTGACTGGCTGAACTGGAAATGTTTTCAGAGATCACCACTTTCAACTCCTTCACTCGACAGCTTAGAGTCTCGAGACCCAGAGAGTGGAAGGCATTTGTCAGGTAACACAGAGTCACGGACCAATTTCCTGAGACCCAATTCAGATTGTTCTCCTCTAACACAAAAGTTAATATTTTAAAAAATAAAACGAGCAGCCTCTTACATAAGCAGGTGTTGGGGACCCCTACATAATAGTTAACAATAATAAGTACAATCTACCAAGCCTCTGTGGCAGGTCAAGCATTATGCTAAGGTCTATGTGTGCATTAATTCCTTTAATCTATGTAATACTCCCGGAGCACATGGAAGTTAACAGAGGAGCACATGAAAGTTAAAGAGGAGATAAGTTTAAGGCCAACTGGTTGGTGAGTAGATACTGGATCCATCAGACTCTGGGACTCACGGTCCTCAGCACCTTCCTCTCCCTCATCAGTGCCACTGGGGATCTGAACCACACCATCTGCCTGGGGATGGCACAAGTTTCATCAGGTGTTTGGGAAAGTTTTAAGCCAGGACATCTCTAGACTTACTCTGGGAACCCCAAGAAGTCACTTACCAGATTCTCTCTGGATCTAATCTTTCCACTCGTCAACCCCCACTCCCCAGCCTTTCTGAAATATACCCAGTATCCATGGCACAGACAGGCTGCTGGGTGGGGAAGAGGGCTTTCTAAGTGAGAGTATATTTTAAATGTTGGCTGATACCTGAGGCCAGGTGGGAGGATAAAGAGAGGGATGCCAGAATTAATAGAAGATGCTCATTTAGGACAGGGCCTACTTTTAGCTGGAAAATTGTTGTGGTCACTTTAACTGAGTGTGCATCTACCATTAGCACTCATCAAATGACATGGAGAGCTTCCAGAAAAATCAATAAAGGAGGTCCACACAGTCTTTACTCCTTTGTGGGCACTGGGGCCTTAGAATTTGTGTAAATCTCTCCATTAGTTGCTGACACGGATGGCAGTTTTGGCGCCAGGCAGTTCACCTCTACCTCTCCTCCCACACTTTGCCTGACAGCTCTTCAGGAAATGGCCAGAATGTCCTCCCAAAGTCAACCTTTTCTCACAGGCTGAGCAACCTTGGTGAAGCCTCAACTATCTCTTCTGGGTCTTGGTTCTCTACCTGGTAAAGAAAGGTCTTGAATGAAGATTCCCCTCACATGCTTGGTCTCTGTTTACCTGTGATTCTAAGTTTCCCAATGGCTAAAACGGAAACCACCTCTTCCAAGAAGCTCTCTCTGATAGCCCTGTAAGGAATGATCATTCTCTTCTCTGAACTCATTTTACTTTTAGGAATCTGGACACATGCTTTCTGGTTTTCGAGTCATCTTACCACACCCTCTCCCACCCCAGACTGGATGCTTTTTTTGAGATGGAAGACTCTGTCTGGGTCATCTGTGTTCTGTCAGCAGCTCACTCCATGCCTTGCCTAGAGCAGGGACTTATTGTTTCATGAATGAGCACATGAATGATTAGTGGGATCAAAAGCACTGGTTTATGTCTCCACAGCTAGAGGACAGAAAGGATCAGAAGACAGCGTGTGTTCTCGGTAGGGTAGGAAGAGTAGGGCCTCTGGACTCGGGGTCATTCTGATAGCAATTACTAGCTGTACATTTGGGCCAAATCCCTCCACCTCTGTGGATCTTACTTCCCTCATCTGTAACTCTCTTTAAGTATATGGTCATACTGAAAAGCCATAGCAGATACACCACACGTGGCACAAGGTGGCTTTCCAAATGGCAGTTCCTTTTTCAGATGCTGGAGGGTCTAGGAAATGATGTCAAGGGCGAAAAGTAGAAAATGACAAGAAGTAAAACACAGAAAGGTCAGAGAGAGATGGTGCCCTGAGGGCATCTTGACCATGTACCAAGAGCAAGTACGATGAAGGCTCAAAAAAGCACCAGTCCTCCTGCAAACCCCTGGCAAGCCTACTCAGAAAGCATAAATCCCAGTGGGCCTAGCACTGCCCCTACCCCTCAAGCCAAGGCTCTGACCCCAGATTTGGAATAAGTTACCCCACTATGGGAAACAAGGAGAACAATGGTTCCTAGAGCCCCCACTCTTGTGTTCCCCACTCACCTCTAAACTCACCATCTCCTCCTTCCCTGGCTAACACAAAGCCCCTACACTTGAACAAAAAATTCTTCTAATGAGGAAATGAACATCTGAAACGGGATCCTTTCTCCCCCTCACCCCCTTTCTGTCTCTGCAGGTTTTTATTTTGCCAGGGGCTCTCAGTCCCTAGTTTTCCTGTTGCCTTTGGAAGGCGGCTAGCAGGGTTAGCAAGGTAAAATGTTTACACATCTGTAGTGTGCCCTCAGTTCAGAACCTTCCTGGCTTGGGACCATGGCTCAGGGCACCTCTGTTTGCAGTTGAGAGATGAAGGAAATAGTAAGCAAAGGCCAGACTGTGACACTGAGCACATGGAGCCAGGACTAAGAGGTGGCTGAGCCCCAGGAGGCAGAGAGAGCGTTTTCAATGGAACCAGGAGGAAACACATTAAGGGAAATGAGAACCTTGAAGCGGTGGCTTCAGAAGTTCAGAGGGAAATATTTACCTGAAGTGTGAGTGGCGAAAGGAAATCACTGACTCCAATAGGGATGGGATGGGGGATATAATGGTGACAGCGACTTATTTCTGTATGAAAATAACTTCAACAGTAGTCACATTTCAGTGGCTGGAGGTAGGGGGGGCGACACTGTGAATCACCAGCCCAGGACCAGGGCCCTGGAACCAGAGATCTGGGCTCAGCTTGCTGGATGGACTTGCCTGGGAGAAGTCACCATTCCCACCCCATGCTTCTGGGCCTCATTTCCTTTCTCTGAAAAAGGAGGGGGTTCACATGAGATGACACCCCCACCACGATTTAAGAGCTCTTTTGTTCTGTTAGAATGGTTCCTTGTAAGCAGAGGTCCTCAAAACTGTATTGCTTTGAACCGGATGCCTCGTCACTCCCGATTGATTCCAATGTGCCTAGGTCCCCTCGCCTCTGTGTATCTCCACACAGGGCATGGAACAGTGCTCTCTGGAGGACACAGGTGTACCCGACACTTTCTCCCGTGGGTTCTCCCCATGGTTCTCCAGGAAGATAGAGATGGTGAAAGATGGTGAGAATCGGTCTGAGGCTGACACCATCTGTGTAGTACTGGAGGTTGATCCCAGGGGATGCGTGCCCACCTGGCAAGATGGAAGCCTCAGGCGATTGTGCATACATCCACATCTAATTAGCACACGCTGCTCAAGGCTGTCATCTCGTACAAGCAGACAGCGAAGGTGGGAGAGAGCCTGTTCCCCAGCCCAGGAGGTATGTGGGGCCCACTGCCCAGGCGGAGAGGTGGAAGCCCAGCCCAGGAAGGGGGCTTGCCCTCAGCTCCCATAGTAATCACTGGTCCCTGGACCCCCGGTCAGCTGGCCTCTCTAATGTGTCCCTTGCTTCCTGCAGGTAGGCTTACTGTGCAAAGGGCTTCTAATCCCCACCTAGAAGTTTGATGATCACTGCCTCACTTTCTTCTCATCCACCCCCTAAGCCTCACCCCAGAGGTGAAGACCTGAGTGAAGGGGCAAGTCCAATGGCAGCAGGCTTGGAGATGTCTCCCCAAAACTCGGCCTGGGTGGGACTGGGAGACTCCTCTGGGCTTCGGGGTCACCCTCTAAGGTCACATTTTAAAGACATTACCCCAGGGCAGCTCTGTCTGACCACTGTGTTCCACCCCAGGGACAGACGAATCTTTCATACTTCTCAATCACTCACCCAATGTCTCTGTTTCATCCATGTGTGTCTACTTGGTTCATTGTGAAATGCCCAGCACCTAGCACAGAGCCTGGTGCCTTGTGGATGCACCACATAGTTTGTTATTAGAAGAAAAAAATAAAGGGAGGGAGGGACACCTCTCTATTGCTGGCTTCTTTAAAGAGCAGCGAACCCTTTATTTAGACCTTTCTAAGTACCATGTGCACTACATTAATTCTCTCACTTAATCTTCACAACAAAACTATCAGCATTGCTCCTTTTGTCAGCGAAAACCGAAGCTCAGGGAGGGGAAGAGGCTGGTCCAGGGCAACGCGGTTTGGAATAGAGGCCCACAGGATTCCTAGGCTCAGGTTCTTAATCGCGTCATTGCTTGAAGCGCCAAGTGTGGGCTGTCTGAAGGCACGGCCCCTCCAAAAATATTTCTATAAGTCCCACAGCGCCAACACAAGCAAGTTGAACTGAACTACAAGCCAGGAGGCTGCTGTCTGTGTCATTCTTCAGCCTGGGCCTCCAAAACCGACTAAGAATCAACGGTCCTTTTTGACTAGTGCTTAAGCTGTCCTTCTTGGCTCACCCCACTTCATGGGGACCCGAGGTTTTCCTGGACCTGTTGTCTCTCTGGAATGAAGAATGCCTCAGCATCTGGATTTCCAGCACTAGCCTCCTTGCCTGATGGTGCCTGACCCAGGTTTCTCCCAACTTACAGGGTCTATACTGAAATGTTCTTTTTCTCAGTTGTCATACTCTTGGCTGCCTGTCCATTTGTTATGAGCTCAATTGTGTCCTCCCAAAATTCATAGTTGAAGTTCTAACTCCTAGTACCTCAAAATGTGTCCTTATTTGGAGAGTCTTCACAGAGGTAATCAAGTTAAAATAGGTTCGTAGGGTGGACCCTAACTCAACCTGACTGGTGTCCTTAGAAGAAGAGAACACTAGGACACAAATGCACAAAGAAGGAAAGCCATGTGAAGACACAGGGAAACGATGGCCGTCTATAAGCCAAGGAGAGAGGCTTTAGGAGAAACCAACACCCGGACATCTGATCTGGGATGCCTAGCTTCTAGAATAGTGAGAAAATACATTTCCGTAGTTTAAGCCACCCAGTCTGTATCACTCTGTTATGGTAACCCTACAAAAGGAAAGCACCATCATTTTGTGAGTTTTCTCAGCTCTCCCACAAAAATTTCTCTAAGATCTATGCCATCTTCCAGTGCCTGGTGCCCGGATCAGAATTACCGCCTGGTTAGGATACATTGCCTCAATCTACTCAGTTCCTATTGTTAGCAGAGCAAGATGCATTAGGAAGATGAAAAACTGCCATGTGTGGTCACCACGCACAGGAAGTGGTCCTCACAGGGGCCAGGTGCTTCTGTTTTTCAGCTCCAGTGTGTATTTCTGAAACACCTGCTGTATGTTGAGCAGGTGGATAGGTGCTCGGTGCCCAGGTGCCTCATATAACCCTCATAGTAACCTTGTATAATGGATGCTATTTACAGGTGAGAAAACTGACAATCAGATAGGTGAGGTCACCTGCCCAAGGTCACACAGCACTAAGCAGTAGGAAAGACTGGAATTCAAGATTCCTCCTTTCAAGTTCAGTTCCACCACAGAGGAGTGGGGCCTCAGCTATGCCTCCATCCTGCATTTTTTGCCCTCAAATATATCCCCAGGATGGGTTAACACAGCACCAAATTAGCTCAGATAACATTTGACTTTCTCCCATCACTGTCTAGGGAAGACAATTAGCAAAGGATGACAATGTGTATCAAGTTTACATTATTATTTGTCTTCTCCATTGGGAGAGTGGAGATGGGAGGAAAGAAAACTCTACCGGATCATTTCTACCTGTGACAGTCACAGAAGCCTCTATGTAGCAGACTCTCTACTAAGCACAGATGTCTTAGTCCTATTTAGTGCTCAGAGTGACCCACTGAAGTGGGCTTTTCTGACATCCCTTTGACAGAGAAGGAAATGGAGATGTAGTAAAGTTAAGTGACTCCAGCCCATCCCCAAGCATCCCAGCTAGACAGTGGTGGCATCAAAACCAGATCGACACTAAGCCAGAGCTCCCCTCCAGATGCTTTTCTCCAATGCGAACAACTCCTAGCCCAAGGTCAAGGTTCTTTGCTCAGCTCCACCACTACTCAGGTATGAGAGTAGCTCCCTTCTCTGAGCTCTCTCATGTCCCCACCTGTGAGACAGGAGGGGTATACCAGATGGCACAGGGGTCCTGTTCGTCTCAGATTCCCTGTAACTCTGATATCCCAGGTTCTTCAGACATCCCAGCTTCGGTTCCCACTGTGGGGAGATGTAAGGTCATGGAGGAGGGGGAGGAAGGGAAGGAAGGCAGTTTCAGGCCCTCCAATTTAAGGGTGTCCACTCTCTGTGGGACCTCTGGAGGGGAAAGACAAGCAGAGTTGAGAGGATGAGGGGATGAAAGGGGGGAATTTAGGTCAACAGTCTGGTTTCTCTCAGGAGGCTAAAAAATTTAAGAGCTAAAGTTGGAGCTGGCCCCTCTCTTGTTGTGTTTTGTTTTGTTTTCCCTTCTGTGATTTAATGGCTGGTATCAAAGCCACAGAGCAATGCTTGAGAGAGCAATCCCACGGAAAGCTTTTATCTGTCCAGAGGACAGTGATTAAAACAGACAGATTTGGGTTAAGTGTACCCATGGTCCCCACATTTGCTACAGTCGGGGGGAGGACTACCAAGGAGACCCTGGAGGACTTGGCAGCCCCAGAAAGGCTGGGACATCACTGAGACAGGCATCTCAGTACCTGAGAGACTGCTCCTCAGCATCCTCAGCCCTCCAGGCCCACCCTGGCCCAGAGGATTGATTGCAGGCTCAGTGGAAGGAGGAGGCTTAAAAGAAATTACACCTGGCTGGAGGCTTATCCCAAACTGTTCTGAGCTCTGGACATCCCTGTCTCCTGGTGTAAGAGAGGCTGGAGCATCAAAAGAGACCCTTTGGAGTAATCCGCAAGGTCAAGATTAGCTCAGGTGTCTCCTCTGTGTTGGCCATGCAAGTGAATGTGTGGGGCCCATTCCCCAGTGCAGGACTGTGTGGAGCAGTAGGAAGAGTCTCTGCAGTGGCGTGTGTGTCTGTTCTCTGCTTGTTGGGAACCGGTATCTGAAACTCCCCCAACTCCATGAGTCTGCTTACCTTTGTTTATGAGCTGTGTGACCTTGGATGAGTTCATTCAACTCCCTGAGCCTCAGTTTTCCCACAAGTATAGCAGGGATTAAAAAGTCTTATCCTGAAAGCATGATAGATTGCTTTCAGAGATGAGGGAGAGACATGCTGCATATTTCCTGGTAAACTATTTAAGGCTTTCCAGATGTCAGGTGAGATTGACCAGAGTATGCCCAAGGATTCCTAAAACCCATAAGCTTTATTAATACACAGACCTATAGGGTATGTTTGGGATGGCAAAGTGTTCTTGAGGCCTCAAGGGTCACCTGTGATTCCCTCTGGCTCTTAATGCTCCAACCTGCCTTCTCTGCTTCTACACAAGCAGGGTGTGTGGACACAGGAAGGTCAGGGTCTTATACACCAACAAATGCGCATTCAAATGCTGCCTCTATCATTCACTAGCTATGCGACTTGAAAGTCGGGGCACCTCTCCTCATATTAGTCTTCATCGCTCTCTAAAATGAAGATGATACTATCTACTTCTCATGGTTGTAGAGAGAACTAATGAGATAATGAACACACCAGGACTTGGCACGGGGTCATTGGCAATATAACAAGTGTTAAGCATGTGTACTGCAGAGTCTGATTCCTTGGAATCCCAGGGCTGCCCCTTGTTAGCTATGGAGCCTTGGGCAAAATCCCTCCACCTCCCCCACAGTCTTCTCATCTGAAAACTGATCACAACAGTGCGTAATGCATAGTGCCATTTTCAGGATTTAGTGAGAGAACACAAACACCCATGCACAGAGCAGGGGACAAATGTCAGCTACACTTTTTATTAATATTCATCATAAATGTCTGTTGCTTTTTCTCGGAATTAGGACCAATTGTTTTGTTCCCTCTTTTGTGTTGTTAAACTTTATCCTTTCTGACGTTGTCCTCTGAAATAGAGACATGTTCCCTGCTCACTTTTTCATGTTGTCAGTGAAATTGGTGCATATCGACTTAAAAAAAAGAAAGTGGGAGGAGAGGAAAAAAAAGACAAAGATGAAAGAGGAGGGGCAGGATTCATGCTTTGTTGTTGTTGTTCACTCTCACATGCTGCCATAGCACAAAGCTGACCCCCGCACTGTGTGGGGCTGACGTTGGCGCTGCCCTGGAGAAGACAGCCTATGTTAGTCATTCGGATGATTTCAGGACCTATAAGCTCTCCCTGCTCACTCTTCAAACCTCAGAGAAAAAGATACCACTTCCCAGCAATTTCTGAGGACCAGTGCATCCTACTGTCCACACTCTTCACAGCAGCCTCAGCCCTTCTCCTCATTCATGCAATCAGGCATAGTCAGGGCTGGAGGTTCCCTTTGAGGTCATCTAATCATCTCCTTTACCCCTGACCTCCTGCTGGGACCACCTATGCCACATCTCCACAAGCATCTGTTCATATTTCCAGACTCAGAGAACACCTGCAGTCTGAAGAAGGCCTTTGCACCTTCAGGCATTCCTCACTAGAGTGAACCCAAATCACCCCCCTCTCTTTTCCACTCAGTGGCCCAGGATCTGACCTTCAGGAACCCACGGAGTTATTCTGTGCCCTTGACCTCAGGACAGCCCTGGAAATGTCTGAGGCTTTTGATGGAGTCACCCCTGCCTCTTCTATTCCCCAAATTAAAAGCCCCAAGTCCTGCCTGATGTATCCATTTCTTTATTCACAGGTTCATTCAACACATGTTCATGGGGCATCTATGTATCAGGTCCTAGCTGGATGTCCCAGGTATAGACTAGACTAGACACAGGCTATGCCCTCTGGCAAGAGACCTGCTATTCCCTAATTCTAGGGCCAGTCCTGTTGATACAATGTACATACAATGGGAGTTGATACTATGCAATTAGGATGGCCTATTATTACCATACCCGTCTCCTTACAGCAGTGGTTCTCAACCTTCTGGCCCTTTCAATATAGTTCCTCATGTTGTGACCCAACCATAAAATTATTTTCATTGCCACTTCATAACTGTAATGTTGCTACTGTTATGAATTGTAATGCAAATATCTGATATGCAGGATGGTCTTAGGCGACCCCTGTGAAAGGGTCGTTCAACTGCCAAAGGGGTCGCGACCCACAGGTTGAGAACCGCTGCCTTATAGTATCCCTAGGATCACTACTCTGATTTGTTCTAACGCCTATCAGAGCTACATGAACCTGGTGAGAAAGAAAACTGTGGTACATCTACACAATGGAATACTATGGTGCTGTAAAAAGGAAGGAACTCCTATCATTTGCAACAGCATGGATGGACCTGTAGAGCATTATGCTAAGCGAAATAAGTCAGTCAGGGAAAGATAAATATCACATGATCTCACTCATTTGTGGAATATAATGAATAAAATAAACTGATGAACAAAAACAGATCCAGAGACAGAGAAGCACAGATCAGACCATCAAACCTCAGAGGGAAGGCAGGGGAGGGTGGGGGGAAGCGCGAGAGATCAACCAAAGGACTTATACGCATGCAAGCATAACCAATGGATATAGACACTAGGGGGGTGAGGACACCAGAGGGAAGGATGGGGGGGGGCAATAGGGCGGTAAGGACACATATGTAATACCTTAATCAATAAAGAAAAAAAGAGAAAGAAACAGAGCCGCCATCGGTGGCATGCCATGTACAAGGCCAAAGAACTTACTACGCTTCATCTCTGAATTATTACAACTACTCTGATATGAGTTCTTTTGGTCCCATTTTATAGATGAGAAAACTGAGAATCAGAGTGTTGCATTGATTTGGCAAAGGCCATTTGATTTGTTATAACATAACTAGTATGAGAACCCAGCTCTCTGACTTCAAAGCCAAGTGCTTAACCAATGCCTTAGGTTTTCTATGGATAAATATAAGCAAAAATTGTTTAATTAGTTGCATACTTACTTCTTCATATGGCCACTTTTTGTGTCAAGTACTAAGTGACAAAGAGTTAGGAAAGCACAACTTGGCTGAGTGCTGGCATGATTGAGCCCTGTGACCTGAGTCAAGTGGCACCTCTCTCTGGTCCCCTTTTCCTTTCTGTGAAAATGAAATGACGTCTAGGGACTTTTTTGAAAAGGTAGGAAAAAGATTTCTGAACTTTTGCCTTGATTCATCACTGTGTACTATTGGTTTGGGGAAAATTCCTCTTCATCCTGACTTTCATGGGCCTTAGCCACTTTTTCTTTCCCTCATAAATATAATTGTATTTTATGACTGCCCTGCTATAAAGATTTATATAATCAGGAAGCCAGATTCATTATTACTTATATAGTATTATTATATTAACTTTTTTCTTCTGATTTTAAAAGAGATCAAGCCATTTTATGGGCCCCTAAAAATACTGTGGACTTCAGGCACTGGGCCAACTTTGCCTAATGAATGTGTCAACTTTGGGTCCATCTTTGGACCTCAGACCCTCATCTACAAAACAGCATCAGGAGGGAGCACTGAGCACCTGTAGTTGACACAAGGCACTCAGAGGGGTGGGGAAGGTTCCCACGTGGGCAAGCCAAATGATGTCAATTTCATAACTGATGCAGGACCATAGCAAGTTATGTAAAAACACATCCTAGACAGTGTGGGCTGAGCTCTGGAAACAAAAGCTCCTCTCTCGGGTGAGCCTGCCATCACCTCATCGTAGCCCACACAGCCAGGGGTGAGCCTTTCAGGGCAAGAGATGAGAAAGGGTGATAAGGAAGGGACACGGCCAGACAGGCAGATCCTGGCCTCGCAGGGCTGGTGCCATGCGGAATGACTCTCCAGTGCAGGGAGGGCAAGGACGGCTGATGGTGCCAAGCATTCACTGCATACCAGGCACTGTGCTAAGCCCTTTGCATTGGATTAGCTCAGGCAACCTTCACCAATAATCCAAGCAGGAAGTATCCATATTATCTCCATTTCACAGAGGAAACTGAGGCTCAGAGAAGCTCCAGTAACGGGCTCAAGCCTGAGTAACTCCTGGCAAGTGACAGAGGTCGATTCCAAACATGGGCAATCAGACTCAAGAATTAGTGTTAACTTCCACATTATGCTGCCCAGCCAGGGAATCTGACCACGTGAGGCTGAGTGGTAGATTTTAATTATAAATAAATAAAGCATGATAGAGTAAGTTCTAGCACAGGTACAAGCAAACAGAGCTCTTGATTGGGACAGGGAGGCTCAGGGAAATTTTCCTGAATGAGCAACTCAGTAATTGAGCCTTGCAAGAGGAACAGGAATTTGGTGGGGGACGATGGACAAAGATCTAGCAGAAGGTGAAGCATGTGCCAAGGCCAAGAGCTGTGATCTCTGCTTTCGATGAACTTAGGGGACACAGAATAATAGAGGGAAATGAAATAGCAAGGGCTGTCTGAGGCTAAGTATCTGAAGTCTACTCCATAGGCAATAGGGAGTCACTGGTGGTTTTTCAGGAGGTTCCATGGCGGTGGAGATCATTGGCAGGGGATTTCATGACCTTCTAATATATAGGGTCACGCAGCTGAAAGAACCAGAACTCATGTCTTAAGACTCCCTGTCCAGTGCTCAGTGGCCATCTGCAGTCATTAAGATGTAACAAAAAGTGTGGAATGTAAGCAAAATTTTGAAGAGAGAGGGCTGACAGGCTACTCAGATATTAATTTTCTATTGTTTTGCTATCTGCTAGAAAATTGTGAATTGCGACTCAATTCAAAGGAGCTCTTTAAAGGCTCCAGATGAAAAATGGTATTTAGGTGCTCACTAGGACTTCAGAATTTTAATATTATTCCACAAATGGAGGATGACCTAGCTCGCCCTAGGTCTCTAGTTGACCTTGATCAAATATCACCTACATTCTGGGGCGTGGTTCCCCTATATACTCAACCGGGAGAAGGTGGAGAGTGGAACTCTTAAATTCCTTCCCAGCTTGGACAGTCTATCACATAAACTCTTGAGTTGCAGGGATTGGACCTTCTTTGACCTCATACTCTGAGCACCCAGCTTGGGACTTAACACAAGGCAGACCCCAATAAACAACTGCTGAATACATGGAATGAGTGGCACTGTTAACTCAAGACTCCCGTGGAAGCTTTAGGGGATTTTAAATGGAAAGTTGGTAATCAGGGACCATTTTGTAAACAAAAAAGCATAAGAGCAAGCAGATCAGTAACCCAGACAGACTAGTGTTTCTTCTCTGGCTATAAAAGATGTCGAGTAACTAAGAGATTAGAAGTCTTTTAGAGAAGACTGATGGGGAGGTCATCAAGGACATTGCACGGTCAAGGGGGAAACCAAATGTGAAAAAGCATGGAGGTGGGAGTATATGTTGTAGGAACACCAGAAAATTCTACTTAACCAGAAGAATCCATGTACGTCAATGGTGCTCAACCAGGGCACATTTGGTGATGTTTCTGCAGACACTTTTGATCAGCAACACCATGGAAGAGGGGCTGCTACTGCATTTAGTGGGTGGAGGCCAGGGATGCAGGCAGCTAAACATCCTCTAGTGCACAGGGCAAACTCCCAGGACAAAAATTACCTGTTCCAAAACGTCAATAGTGCTGACGTTGAGAAATAAGAAATCAGGAAAGCTATGGTAGGAAACAATGTATAAGGAGAAAGTTGTATGTGAAGCTAAGGCATTCTGAGCTGATCTGGAGAGTTTTGTGGAGGAATGGTTACAATGTGGACTCTGGGACTAATTCTACCACTTACTTGCTTTGTGCTCTTGGGCAAGTCATTGAACTTTCCTGGACCTTGATTCTGTCATCTGGAAAACTGGGGTTATAATAGAACCTATTTCAGGAGGTCACTGTGAGGATTAAAGAATCAATGCATGCATTGTACTCAGAACAGTGCCTGGCACATATTACATGCCAAATGTGTTGACTATTATCATTGTCATGTGTACGTAATAGGGAGCTATAGTAGATTCAAGTTCAAGATGGTGGTGAAAGAATCCCTCCAGTTGCTGATAATCCTAGAAAAATAATCTAGAGCTGCATGGTCACCATGTGACTATTACATGCACCCAATTAATAATCCTTCTTCAATCAGCTTCTGCTTCAAATGACACTACAGGCTGGGTGTGTTTGGGTCTATCTTGTTGTTTGTAAGCAACTCTCTGCCTTGGCCCTGTTTTCCAGATATCCATGAGGCCCAGGCCAGCATCCGACTGCCTCTGGCATCCAGGCTCCTCACGGTTTTAATAAGTGGAGGGAGACAGAGGAAGCCAGACATGAAGACAGATGGAAAGATGGAAAGGCAGGAAGCCTTCCACGAAAGCTGTTGCCAGCGATACACACTGTTCACAAGGACTCCAAGGACGGAGCTGGGGGCATGTTTGAGAGGTCTGTTTGAGCTCCTGGTACTGTTCTCTTGGAGCCTTTGTTTGTAAACAGATATTTCTGCTGACACTAGGCTTTGTAAGGGCCGACAGATTGGGGTTGGGGGTGGGAGGGTGTTGGAGAAAAAAACAGGTTGTGTCCGCGAGTCTTAGACCATGTGTTTGTTGTTGAGAATACAAAGACCTCACTGTATTAAATGAAAATGCTTGTTTTACAAGGCGAGTGGGAATATGATAGGTACATGTCGAAAATGCTTCAGAAACTGGAACAACCTCATGCCATGAGGGCTTCCTGCTACATCATGCATCCAAGGACACACATGGATCATGAAGGCTTAGAATTGCTCTACAAGGGTTTTGGGGGTTGTGGGCAGAGTCTATGAGCCAAGTGGCTGTGAGCTCCCTTCTCTGCTCTCTTCATAAAGCCTGCCCTTTCTCTGAGAGCCTTGCCTCTATTTCACTTTCTCTATTGGCCTCCCACCACCTGCTGACCCAATGGTAGAAGCTGCTATTGAATTAAAATATGAGTGTGTTAAAGGAGCCTCCAGTGGTCTAGACTCAGACTCAGAGCATACTGTAAAAACTTGTAATCATATAACTGCAGGCGGACCACTTTCGTTTTTTCAAAGTAGTGTTCGACTTCTGAAGTGGGATTCCATACTAGCGCTCTAGCAGAAGCAAATGGTTCAGGGGAGGTTTCTCAGGGGATTATTTCAAGGACACACAGTAGCATAAGAACAAGCATTGGAGTCTTCAAACTCTTGCTCCTGGCCCTAGTAGAGAGCTGGGTAGACGGAAGATTACATGGATGGACAGGTAGATGGATAACAGCATGGAGTGATGGAAGGGTGGAGAGATGAAAGGATGGATAGATGGATGGATGGATGGGTGGATGGGTGGATGGGTGGATGGATGAATAGGAGTGATGGAGAAAGGGGAGAGACAGGGAAGGCAGAGGGAAGGTGGAAGGGAGGGAGAGAGATAGGGTAGGTGGGTGGATGGTTGGATGGATGGAAATGGGATGGATATTTGGACTCAGGGATTCATGGGTAAAGTCCACAGTGAATAATTATGGTCAGGACCACCTCAGACCACATTTGAAGTGAAGTTCCCTATTTTAAAACTAGGAGAAATTCAGAGACCAGAGTTTGAATAAACAAAGTTGTAGATTATATTTCTAAGGAATAAACTAACTTGTCCTTAGAGGAAAAAATGTCCCAAATTCTATTTACTCCAACAAGGGTACAGATGAAGGAAAGTGCAATTCCTCAGGCTGATCTGACAATTCAGCATCAACATTCTCATTTTCACAGACCTGCTAGAGTGTTCAGATTTTAGAGCTGGGAGCAGGCGTCAGGAAATGACCTCTCGTGCCCCCTGCTTTTCAGCATTTAAGTCATCATTTGGGGACCACAGACCCCTTTAAGAAACTGATGAAAACTTTGGACTTTCTCCTCAGAAAAATGTGCACAGCCTCAAAGTTTTACAGTAAATGTCTTGGGGTTCATAAATCTCTTCAAGTCCTCCTGGACCAAGGGAATTCTCCTCTCCTCCATTGATCTAAAGCAGCGGTTCTCAACCTGTGGGTCACGACCCCTTTGGGGGTCGAACGACCCTTTCACAGGGGTCACCTAAGACCATCGAAAAACACATATACAATTACATATTGTTTTTGTGATTAATCACTATGCTTTAATTATGTACAATTTGTAACAAAGAAAATACATCCTGCATATCAGATATTTACATTACGATTCATAACAGTAGCAAAATTAGTTATGAAGTAGCAACGAAAATAATTTTATGGGTGGGGGTCACCACAACATGAGGAACTGTATTAAAGGGTCGAGGCATTAGGAAGGTTGAGAACCACTGATCTAAAGTATTAGTGCTAGTCAGGTTATTTCAGTTGGCAATGGCTTTGGCAAGGAAATAGATGGTGATGATATTAAACAAAATACCAAGTCATATCAAAAATAATCTCAGCAATCAATTCACACCATGATAATGGTATGATTGAGACTCTACTCTTATCCTCACATTTTATATTCTCCCCTTAGAGGTCAGAGTGATCTTTGGAAAACCGACACCAGATACAATTGGTAACTTCCTTGTTTGAAACTTTCTAATAACTTCCTAGGTTATCTAGATTAAAATGCAGATTCCATGACCCAGGATGCCTTCATCTCCAGACACACATCTCCCAGTGGCTTGTATACCTGCTCCTTCAACATCCTGAACTTATTCTATGCCATAGTTTATCTCCTTTCTCTCTCCTCTCAATCATTATACTCCCACCTTCCATCTTCATTTATTGTCTTTCTCTTCCCACAAGAACTCAGAGTCCATGAGGGAGGAACCGGCTCTGTCTGCTCACTGCTACATCTCTAAAGGTGCTAGGCACATCACATAGTATCTATTTGTTGGTCAGATGGAGACATGTGCAGGTTTTTGCCTTGGTATTGTCACTGTCATTTCCCTCACCTTTGGATTCCAGATTTCCCACTTGTAAAAAAGATAGTGTGGGTCCTATCCAACTACAGGATCCAATGCTCTGAAATCTTTGTGGCCAAATTTAAGAGATCTGATCCCAAATCCCAGGACAATATGGCTAGATAGAAGAAATAGACAACTGGACTGCAGTCCTTTTCTGTCCCTAATTTGGGGATGGAATTTGGGATAATTTCCTTGCCTCCTCTGGACATGGGATGCTCCATCTGTGAACTGAGGAGACTAGATGAGAGGCACCATCAATTTACATCATTTCTTCATCCAGAAATCCACCCACACACATTGGTTGAACCTCTGCAATATACCAGGCCCTGGGAGGTACCCTGAGCACAGAAGACATGATTTGTGCCAGCGTGCTGCTCTCATTTCCTCTGGGAGGTCTGCATGGCCCAGATGAAGGTTGCAGGGGGAGCATTGGTGCATCCCACATTGTCACACATGGCTCTGCAGCAGCTCTCTAGGGACGGAATTGGAGAAGCTGAGAGAAAACCATGGGGAGAAGGACTCAGAAGCAACAGAATGTTACACTGGCTCAGCAGAGAGAAAGGGAGGTAGAGAGTGATGGAGAGAAGCAGTAAGAATACACACAGGTAATGGTCAGCTCAGAGAGACCAGGACCATATCTAATGGGCAATGCCATTCATAACATGTTTGCCGTCACTGCTTGGCCCTTCCTAGGGCCCATAATACCTTTTCACAAAGTTTACTGAGCACCAACCCACAGGGCTGGCCATGTGCTAATGTTGGGAATAAAGCAGAGACAAAGACAGAAGTGGTCCTTGCTTCTGAGGAGCTTGGACAACAGTGGGAAGAAACAGACAAGCTCAAAGACAATCACAACAGAGTGATAAATGCAATGAGGCGAGAAACAAGGGGCTGTTGAACTGGTGATGATTAACTGTCCAATCATTTCCTAGTGTCATACTCCTAAAAGCTACTTGTGGCCAATGTCCTCCGCTGAGACATGAATCAAAAATGTTCATTGTTCTCATTTGACCTATGGCTCTACAATTTAAATGATGTGCATGACGTATCCATAGGAAAGGGAAGGCACACATTCTACATACATACCCATGCCACCTAGTTCATGAATAAGTCCCCAACCTTCCAGGTGGGAGCAACCTTTTATGCCTTTGAAATCTCAGAGCACTATCTAGGCTCCATAATAAAAACATGATGTATTAAAAAACACAGAGTATCTGCCTCTGTGCTTGCCTAGGGCACGATTAATTGCTTAGTTAGGGCAGTTACCATGATGTCATGTATCTGTTTACCAGTCTGCTTCCGCCACTAGGACTGGGAACTCCTCAGGGATGGACCTGTAACCTGTTCTATTTAATCCACATATCGCAGCTCAATGTATATATAATACACAAAGACTTCAAAATAACTATCTAATTAAATGAATGGGCAAATGGATGGATGGACAAATGGAAGGAAGGAAGGAAGAGAGGGAGGGAAGGAGGGAGGTGATTTACCTCTCCTAATATGTTTCCATTCTGAACCTCGCAGAATGCTGAGGGCAGAGGTTTGGCACGTAAGAAGTGCTTAAGAAAAGCAACTGAACAGCTAGCTGCATGATGGATTCTAGTAAGCTCAGCAACGTGAATGCCCCAGTGCCACTGTCATCCCACACTGGAAGGAAAAACGAAGGGATCCAGTGGAAAGAGCGCTGATTTGAGAGTCGAAAACCTGAATTCTAGTTTCAATTTTGCTGGCAATTTGTTGATTAAGTTTACTGAACTTAACATAGTTTGACAAGTTAACTTGCCCAGACCTCAGTTTCTCTATCTGTAAACTGAGCAGATTGGATAAAGCAGACTCCATCATTCCAGCTTCAGAATTTGGGGGAGGGATGAACAAAATTCTGTTTTTGCTTGTTTTTAGCAGATGATACCTAATCAGCCCAGCGGGGCTGGTCTGAGAAGAAGTCATCATGAGAGCTCAGTACTGGCTCTACCGAGGCTTGATCAGCTCCAGGGAGAGCATATGGCACGTCAGCCTTGTCACCCTTCCTTCCTCTACTCAGGACCCCACAGTTCATGCGGCACAATCACTACACGCATCTCGGATTTGGCCCAGAATGTACCCAGGACCTCCCAGAGGGTGACAATGTGTCTCCATTGGGCATATTCTGGAGAACACACCCCAGAATTTCTCAAAAGAGAAATCCGGAAACCTTTTTGGCAGAGAGCATCTTTGAAATATGTGTGTATCTCCCAGTAGACTACTTAAAGATGGGAAATGCTCTCATGGAAGTAAATGGTCTATTTGCTCAAAAGTCACCTGCAAATTAATTTTGCATATCAGAAATGTCTTAGCCAATCTCTTTTAATATTCATTCAGATTTTTCCTCCATCTTTCCCTCCCTTCCATCCTCTCCCCCTTGATCCCTTCCCTTTTCAGTCTACAATCTCTAAATGCATTAGTGACTGGACACACCATTCATTCATTCATTCATTCATTCATTCATAATTCATCCTCTCATCATGAATCATTTCCAGGACAATTACTGCATTCCAAGCGATGCAGGATGCAGTAGGCTCTGTGGATAGAGAAAAGTTACAATGTCCTAGAATTGAACCCCAGTTCCACTAACCTTTAGCTGTGGGGCCTTCAGTGAGTCCTATAACTTTCTAAGTCATATTCAAAGGATTCAAAGTGTAGCACTTGGCACAGTGCCAGAACATAGTAAGTGCTCATTATAAGCTAGCTGCTTTTATTACTGTTATTATGGCTGAAAATGTGTACTCTCCCCCTCAAGGGTATATAAACAGTGGATAGAGGATTCCAGATCCTGAGGTCATCCCAAGGTCTCACAAGATCAAGGGAAGCAGACGGAAAGACCCCCTCTCCCATCAAGAAGAAGGGAAATGGATGAAAACCCAAGCAAAAGATATGAAGCCAGGACACTGGAGGCCCAATGAGAAGCTGATAAGGGCAGAGAGAGAAATCTGAGAGGGAAGCTTCAAATTATGTGCTGCAGTGCACACACAGAACAAATGCTTTGCAAAGAGGTGAGGGGCTGGGAAGGGTAGACCCAAGGCTAAAATGTGGCTTGGATTAGAAAGGCCGAAATATGAGTTGAGGAGGCATTTAAATACACTGCTCCCTCCTGGCTCTGTTTTGGAAGACCAGATTTCTTTTCCCTTCTGACTTCTTTGCTCAAGGGGAAATGGAATTAACCACTGTGTAATGTTTTTGAGTGTGACGCACGGGGTAGGTCATGTGCTTTGGTTACGTAATGCACCATGCCTGAGGTTCCTGAGCTCTTTCTTCCAGAATCATTAGATATTTAGCTGGTTATCTTTTGCAGTCATGCATTCATTGAAAAAAAAATTTAAAAAATACAACTCCTTTAAAAGCCAGGCACTGTGCTAGGCAGTGAAGAAGTGGAGATGATCTCAAATATGCACACAATTAAATGTGACAGAAAGAAATCCAGGTCTTTTGATATATGTGTGTAGAGGGTACAATGGAGGCAGATGGATAAGGGAGGTGGGGAACCAATTCTACTTAGAGAAGAATCAGGGAGGGCTTCCCAGAAGAGGGGAACCTTGAGCAGAATCCTGTAGAGGCTTAGGTGTTCTGAAAAATGGTGCATGGGGATATAGGAGGCACACCAAACGAAGAAAATGATGTGGAATAAAAGCCTAAGTTATCTGGGGTACTGTAAATAATTCCATGATATTGAAGGACCTCTAGTCAGAGTCAAATTTGCATTTTAGAAATATCTGCCTATTGGATATTGAAGGATAGGTTGAAAGGGTGCAGAGGTTGAAGCTCATAGAAATGGGCACCAGATTACTAGGGAAAGAGTTAAAGCTAGAGACGCAGAGGGCCTAAGCTAGAAAGAGAAAAGAAGGCTATAAAACTGTCAAGGAGGCAGGACAGACAGGAACAGATGACTGATTGAATGTTGTGGATGGTATAGCCACAGTCGGTGGCACTAGATGGGGACACAAGGAATTTGGAGGAAAACTGACTGAGCTAGAAGTGCATGTTGACATTTCTGGTGGATAGCTGGATCAATCGGTCTGGAGTCCAGAAGAATCTGGAGATAAATGATGCACATCAGCAGATAGATGATATTTACTCCATGGGACTGGGTGCAAAGTGAGGAGAAAAGTAGACCTAGCTCTAGCCTCACACTCAGAAAACAGAGGAACTTACCCAGCCTGGTCACTGCTCTGGGCTAGTCACCAACCCTCATCTATGAAATTAATGGCTTAGATGAGTGTTTCTCACTCTCACACACCTTGAGTCTTTGGACTTACATGAAAACAAATATGTATTATGTTTTGTCTGTATATTTTGCATCTCTTGAAGCAAGGCCTACTTGTTCCTGATTGGCTTGTTAATGTATCTTTCTCTATTTTCTCATCAGCTTTTGTAGCCGAAAGACGTCCAATATCATACAAACACATTTGCTCCTATTCAGTCCTGCCACATTTCATGTTTAGAGAGCAACATGAATTAGGAATTAAGGGAAAATGGACATGGGACAGATACAGGAATGCCTTCTTGACTACAAAGGTGATAGATACAGGTTAAACCACAAACTTCCTGAGGGCAAAAAAGGCTGAAACAGGGTTTTGCATTTAGTCACATGCTACCTCCGATGCACATACTTAAATTCCAAGCTGCAACCTCCCTCTACTGGACTTTCTGTCTTATACAAATGAACTTGAACCTGAGACCTTCTCAAGTTCTCTAAAATTTAAACAGGCTCATGTCTCTTACTCTTCCAGGGCCCTGGGTTTGTGGTAAATAATACTGAAAAACAAGTTTTCCTTGTTGTTTGAAGAAAAAAATGTAATGGCCAAAGTCAGTGCAGTAGGTCTGAGGGGTAGGAATAAAGAGAGAAAGGAAGGGGTTGGAGGGAACAAGAGGTCCTTCATGGATGACAGTACTGGGGATTCCCAGAAGGAAAATAGGCTAACAGATGGCTACAGACTCCAGACTCTTACTATTTTAATTCATAAAATGATCTGATTAAAATGATAAGCAAGACTAAAAGGCCAGTGCCCTACTCTGATGTCCAAAAACTTCTCTGGAATGGCCTTTGTATAGTAAGAATTATGAAATTCGAGCACTCTCACCATTAGCCAAGTAGGTGATCACAGGGAAAGTTGCTCAGTGAGAGTTTTGCATTGTGGCAGCTATTATTAGCAATACTATTGGTGAGATGGCTTCCAGCCATTGGGAAGTACCAATATCCCCTAAATAATGTCTTCAGTCAGTCTTGGACTGAAATTCTACTCATTGGTACTTGGCTTTTCAAGTCAAAGTTTTTTTGGGCGATATTAAAGTATATATGTCTCTGGAAGAGTAACACTCTAAGTTGTTCCCAGTCATTGATACCTTAGCAAGAAGGAATGCCATGTCCTTTTCCGAGAATGAGTGATGTTGGGGAAGAGGAAGCAGAAAGTGTGTGGGCACTTGGCCCCTGAGGGAGACAGGCACAGGCACCACCTAGTGGAGGAAAATGCACCGAGAAAGGGAGGAAACTTGGAATTAATGCCAACTTTGCAATTTTGTTTTTGGACAACCCTGATTAGATTATCGAATCCTAGGAGATGTCTGCTAGAAGGTTCTCTAGGACAAAGATAAGCTCCTCGCTACCCAAATGGTTCAGATGAGGAAAAGTGGCCCAAGACATACAGAGAAGTGCCCAAAGTCACACATCAAGCAAAGCACTGATGGTCTGGAACGGACCTCCGAGCTCCCAGTGCACTGCTCTTCCTTCTCCAGTGCATGTGGCCTTCTCTGGATGGCCATGGGTCTGCCCTTAGGGCTCATCATCAATGCCACTGCTCAGCACAGCCTCCCCACAGCCCCGTTTAAATCTCACTCCTCCTGGAAACCCCACACGTTCCCTAGAATCCCTCCTCTGCTTTATTTTCCTTCTTAAGCATTCACCTGACATTGTGTGATATGGTTTATCATTCACTTATACTCTGTCTTCACCTTTCCCCTCCCACCCCACCCCTACCTTCCATATAAACTCCCAAAGGCAGGGGCATTCTCCTCTGAGGTTCATAGCTCTGTACTCGAGGCCTAAAACTGCACCTGGCATGTAGCAGTCACTCAATAAATACTTGCCAAATGCTGGGAAGGAGTGGTTACATTTTACTCTGTCTCTTGTTTTTATGTCTATTTCTTACCTTCTCTACAATGAGCACACACTGCTTTTGTAATATGAAACAATCAAATGTTTCTTCTGTTTGTCTTTCCTTTTACTTTTTGTTTTATGCTAAGATGATCCCAATGAATCTTTCCTGAGTGGCCAGGGAGGGAAAGGCAGTGCCTGGCTCTGCCAAAGGAGAGAAACATGTCTAACTCTGAGAGCTGTTGAGAGAATTTGAAATAACGTGTGGCAAGGGCTGGACACATGTAATACCAACGTGAGTTAACGTTTACTGGGTGCTTACCCATGGTCAAGATCCCATTACTAAGCATTTTTCCACATGGAGGCCCAGTTAATCTTCAAAACAAGCCTACGAATTGGGAGCCAGTACCATCCGCATTTTACACTTGGGAAAAGTAAAGCTTGAAGAGATTATGTAACTTGCCCAAGGTCATGCAACTAGCAGGTGGGAGAGTCAGGAAATCAAACCCAGGCCGTCTGACTGAGTCCTATGATCAACCAGCACAAAATACTTGCTCAGTAAACACAGGCCCTTCCCCATTTCCTGGTGGTGTCAGCTCTTGCTGAGATCAGTCAACTGCAGGTCATTCCCCCAGGGCTCTAGATGGTCCTAGGAGACTCCTCAGGCTGCTGGAGATGGAGAGAAATAATGAGCCAGCCATGAAAAATAGAGGTTTGTGGGAACGTGTGTGTGCGCGCGCACGCGTGCACAGCCATCACAATATGTTCTGTATGGACACAATGACTAGCAGATCCTAGGAGATTATTATGCACAGAACCAAGGAAGCTACACCTTTCACAATGTGTGGGCAATTCCATACAGCAATGACTCTCCTCCCTCAAAAGCCTCTCAGTGCCCAGCAAGGTTCCACTTGGCCCTTCTACACGTCCTTCCTGAGGCTCCCCTCCCCGCCTTTCTTCCCTTCCCCTCAGCTTTCCCAGGATGGTCCATCTCTTAAAATTCTGCAGCCCAGACTGGGTTCTTTCAGTTATTCTCTGTGTGATCTTGGAAGAGTCCTCAATCCTCTCAAAGTGCTACTTCTGTATTTGAGAAACTAGCAGCTCATCGAACACACAGGGACCTAAGACTTCAACTCCTCCTGTGGCTCTGAAACTCTTTTCATTTTTAAAACTTTTAATGATGGAACTCTCCAATCACACACAGAGTCTGGCAAAACTGTGTTGAAGCCCGACATCTCTGCAACCTGGTTTCAACGATGTCATCAGGTTACCAATCTTCTTTCATCTACACCAGTCATGGTGAACCTTTTGAGCTCAGCATGTCAACATTTTGAAAAACCCTAACTTAACTCTGGTGCCGTGTCACATATAGAAATTTTTTGATATTTGCAACCATAGTAAAACAAAGACTTATATTTTTGATATTTATTTTATATATTTAAATGCCATTTAACAAAGAAAAATCAACCAAAAAAATGAGTTCGCGTGTCACCTCTGACACGCGTGTCATAGGTTCGCCATCACTGATCTACACCCTCCCTCATCCCAACACCCTATTTATTTTTTTTCTGGAAAATTTTAAACAAACCAAACAAATGTAGCATCGTTTTATCCATAAATACTTTAACAGGCATTTCTAACAGATTAGGATCTTTAAAAATATGTAACATTATCATTATCACCCCTAATAAAAGCCACAATCATTCCTAATGTCAGTCCATATCCACTCAAATTCTGCAACTAAGCAACCTGCACATTCCCTTAAATGGAATCTTGAAATTCCCACAATTTAAGCAGAATAAGGTGTGGGGAAGGTGGGAGAGACAGACCTTCACAGGGGGTTCATAAAATTGTGGGCACAATTTGAAAATCTCTATTATATCCCTACTCCTCGTTGTGCATTCTGAGATCACTGAGGCCCAGAGAGGGGCAGTTAAGTTGTCAAGACCACACAGTAAATAAATGGCAGGATTTGGCAGACCTGTGAAGTCCCAACATCAAAGGATTCCAGTGAAGTCACAGGTAACAAAAGATTTGCTAATGCTGTTTATCATTTGCAGTGTGGATAATGAAATAAAGGCACCTCTGCAGGAATAACCTTGAGTGCACAAATCCCTCACCTCTCCCACCTCTGGCTCCTCCTACTATTGCTGACATGTGGATTGGGTTCTGACCTTGGCCAACAGCTTCTGCCACCATGCCTCACCTGGTTCCTGTGGCAACTTGTGAAATAGGGATGCTGAGTGTAACCACACCTGAATCCCTCTCCCCTGAGGCCCCAGTGGCTGAGTCAGAGGCCCCAAGTCACACAGTTCAGAGGAGGCCAAGGCAGGACATGAACTCAGAGCTCCCAACTCCCAGTTTTAGATCTTCCAAGGAGCCAAGGGGCCAAAGTCCACAGGTCAGCTCTCAGTATTTCCGGTAAGTCTGTCGAGGTATGAGGCAAAGCCCGCAGAGCATCAAGAAGAAAGGTAAGGGAATGCTGAGGCAAAGAAAATGAGGGAAGGAGTGTGTGGCAGGTGAGGGGAGAAAAGTCATTTGCTGCATTTCTGAGCCCTTGGCCACGGGTAGACAAGGCACAGCTGCATGTAGAGGGAGTCCTCCTACCTGGGGCACCTGGGATCTCTCTTTCTCATCTGAGACCTGCAGCTAGTGCTGGTTTCACAGTGATCACAGGTGTGAGTGTGTGGGGCAGGGGGGAGGGGGGAGGGTGAAATAACAGGAACATACCCCTTCCTGCAGGACTAGCCCAGGCAAAGTGGGAATGCCTCAGTGCTGAGCTTCCCTTTTTAATATCCCCTGGTCCTGTTCTGAGGGGCTCCCCCTCCCAAGCACTTGGAAAAATTCATTTAAAATCAGATGCATAAAACTCAATGTGTTACACCGTACAGACATGTTCACACTTTAAAGGCAATGCCAGAAGGGGAGGGTATGGCTTCACACACAGCAATCGCTCTGGAAACAGGTAATGTCAGGGCCAGGGCACCTAGGGGTTTGGGCTCAGCAGGGAACTAAGACCAGAAGAAGGGTCTTTCCTCGTGTTTGGCAATTCAGAATCAGGACAGCTGATTTCTCTAAAGGTTCAGCCACTAACCAGCTCCATAAGCAGAAAACACTACTTCCCCTTTGGGCCTCAGTTTCCTCATCTGCAGAGCAGGGAGGCATCACACTGAATCTGTGGTTCTCCCCACTGAGGTCCTTCCACACCACCTGAGAAGACTCTGAAAACCACCAGTGCCCAGGCCAACCCCACGCCCTGACATCAGAAACCCTGGGAGGCAGCCTGGGCATTGGGAGGTTGTAAAAGCTGGTGACGCCAAGTGCTGCCGGGGACAGAAACTATTGGACCAACGGATCTCCCTGGCCCACTAAAGAGGAGGTGGCTTATGAACATAGTTTAACTCTTAGCTCCTGTATGAACCTGGTCTTCAGTTTCCCTGCTGCACAATGAGCTGTCTGACCCAGTCTGTGCCTGGGCTGACCAGGCACAGCCCATGCTCCTGAGCCCCACACCTCCCACCTCAAGCGTGCCTTCCTCTGTACAGAGGGGCCAGGGCGATGCAGCCTCCATCCCCTGTCTGTCCATGCGAATGGCTGCTTGGGGGAATGTGGAAGCTGGGGAAGGAGCAAGAAGCATGTGACAGTAGATCTGTGACCTGGACTCCGCTGTGAGCACGGTCTGGCTCCTGTGCGTGGGGGTGCAGGCTTTCCCTGGAGGCTATCAGCTTTTCCTGCTTACAGGTCCAGTGCTTCTGGACCTCCTCTGGCTCTCTCCACCAAGGGGTCATCCAAGTAGGTCACAGAAGAGGAAATCAAAGTGCAAGGAATGGATGTGAGGGGGTCTAACTCTTCCTCAAGATACACTGTCCACTCTAGACAGACTCCCCAGCAACTCACAAGGAGGAGCCCTACCCGGGCACAAACAGGCCCCATTTTCTGAAGACCAAGCTAGCAAACTGGAAAGAGAATGTGGTTATTGACCAGATGCGGCTACTGTTGACTGAGTCCCTAATGTGAGCTGGAACTGCGCCAGGTACTTTCTACATCGTTATTTTATTGCAATATCCCGATCTTAGTATGCCCATTTCACAGATGAGCAAACCAAGGGATGGAGAGATGAAGTGACTTGATTTAATTCACACAGCATCCAATTGTCAACAGAAAGTCCAAGCCCAGTCTGTCTGATAATTTGGCTTGAAATGAAAATCAGATCTGCTAGGTCAAACCCTGGTTCCAGGTGAGATGTATGCTTATTCTTTATCCTCTTTAATCTGTAGGTGATGATCAGCACGCAGAGAGGCAGAGAGGAAGGAGAACACACAGCAGTCATTCTCTCTCGCTCCAGAAAAGACTGCTGAAGAGGAAACAGGCACTCGGCACTCAAGTTCACATCTATGCTCTGACCAGCTGATGGCCTGTGGGACTCTGTTTCCTCCTTGGTAAAAGGGAGCCGACAATGCCCACCTCCCAGGGTGGTTGTGAGAATGAAACCTGCAGGCACAAAGCAAGCACCTAGCACGGCGCCTGGCACCTTGAAGGCACCCAGGAACTGCTGGTTTCCTTCCTGCCTTTAAGTGTCCTTAGTCCACAAAACCAAGACCAAGATCTTTGGAAAATCGTGTTGAATAACAAGAACAAAGTTTATTGAGCACTTACTATACACCAGATCCTGTTCTGAGCACTTTTCACATATGAGCTCATTTAATGACAGATACTCAAACTATCCTAACTTTGTACATGAGGAAGCTGAAGCCCAGAGGAGTCAACTAGTTTGCCCAAGGTCACACTGCCAGTTAGGGGCAGAGGTGGATTCCCACTTAGGTAACCTGACTACTAAAACAGGCTTCTAACCATTGCAATATTCTAGACATCCCGTGACTACAAATGCCAGGGAGAATAGTATTAATGTACGGACTCCTAGAACCTAGCTTTCTCAAGTTGGGAAAATGCAGGAATTCTTTTTTTTGGGGGGGTGGGGTGGGTAGTAGTAAGTGGGAACTGTAAAAGGGAGGGACAAAAAAGACTTCTGAGTAGCCAGCAAACTCAATCCAACATTTAGAATGAAAGGAGAAAGCATGACGGGGGCAGCATTGCTGGATGGGGTTCAGGTGAATCCCTTTCTCCTCTGAGCAGGGATTCTGGATCACTATGGGGTGGGCTGGGAGGAGGGAAAGCACTTGTGGGGTCCACATTTCACTTATCTAACAGGTCAGGAGAAACTTTAACAAGATTAACTGCTGCTCAGGGCCTCTGCTCAATGGAGCAAATTGAACCCATTGTTTTCATTTTCTTTCTCTTTCAAACTGGAGGGCACTGGGGCGGTGAGGGGGGGAGGGGGCAATTGGGGATGAGGGGCAGGGGTCTGGATCCTGCCTGGTATGGTACAAAAACAAAGGGATGCATCAGAAAACGCCCACCCCAGGACTTGAAAGACAGCCTCAATCGCCATGCCTGAAAGCTGTGTCTGGGTGGTGGGTCTGTGAGGGGTGAGAGGTGATGGTGTTCATTAGACACGTTCTCTCCATGGTGTAGGGGATGAGGCCGGGAAGTCAGGATGCCTGGGATTAAATCCCAGTTCCTGCCACTGAAGACCTGTCATCCAGGACACAACCTTCCTCTGTTCCCGTCTCTGCCTCCCTATTCAGCCAAAGAGAGAACTGGCGCCTCCAAGCACCCTGATCCCAGTAGCCTTAAAGAATTCCTCAAGCCTAAAGTCCGTCCCTTGTCGGGGGTCATCTGGAGAATCCTGCACTTTCTAACTTTAGCATTGTTTTTGCCGGCACAAGCCTTTCCTTTTATATTTATTAATATATATCTGTTTTCATATATATATATAATTTTTCTCCTTCCCTTTTGGGAAAATAAAAGGCATGTTTTCTGAGCTTCAGAAGCAAACTGCTCCTTCCCTCTGCCTCTCCATGCGCCTGTCTGAACTGGTGTCAGTGAAGTTGGAACCGGGGCAGAAATAGCATCCCAGGCAGATCTGGGAGCATGGCCCGCCTACCAGGAGCGGCAAGGCCTGCCTCTGCCAGACGACAGACCCGGTTAACTGCACCGTAAAATTAGACCTTTGCGAAACCCAGTCGAATCCTGCAGCAAAGAGTAAAAGAATGATGTAAGGCAGCCTGGCCTGACAGCGAGGCAGCAACCCTCTGCCTGAAATAGCAGCGCAGTCCCGCTGAGAGATGCCTGCTCTCTCCAGATAGGTGACCAGGGATTCCTAGGAAAGTGGCGACGCCCAGCCTCAGGGAGCCAGCGGAGGTCAGGCAGCACACTGGGCCCTAGGTCTCCAGCAGCAGGAGGAGATGGCTCCGCACCTGCATCCCCGCTGCCCCACCTGGGCCCTGCCTCTCCCAGCCCAAACTTACAGGAAGGGAGAAGCTGGAAAAGTGCTTCTGCAAAGAACCTCTGTTTGTTTGCTTTTTAATTCAAGGAGAAGCAGGTTCTTTTTCGTCCGACAGCCTCTCCCGTGTGGAGGATACACAGAATGAGTCTTTTCTGGCTCAGGGCCAGGTGTTTACACACCGCCAAATCTGGCTCCGACTCAACTAGGGGAGGGGAAAAAATCCACCAGTATCCTCGGGAGAAAAGCTCCTGGTTTTCTGGTGCTACGCTACAGCAGTGCCTTTTTTTTTTCCTTTTTGAGAGGAATGTTATTTCCACACATAAAATGGACCAGGCATTTTATACAAGCAATAATAACCTAGCGTCCCCCATCCAATTAAAGTATTTTACTGCACAAATCTTTGTGTGAGAGAGTGACGGAGTGCACAGGAGAACGCGTGTGGATAGAGGCTCCTTGTCTGAATTACAATTGCAAGCACGCTCCTGAGGAATCCCAGGTGTTACATATATGTTTAAATGCATTTACTGCCTTTTCAGTGATGATACCTGTATTACCCTGGGCTCTCCCCTCTGGAAGGGAAGCCTTCCAAATCATTGGTTATGACAGGTAAACACGGGGAAAAAAACAGATCCTCTCATCTTTTAAAAATCCTCTCCAAGCAGCAGGCTCTACGCTTCTCCGATGTTCCCAGAGAGAAGTAAACATACCGCAGTCCTGAATTACCATCATCATCATCATCATCATTATGAATAACGTCTCTCCTCTACCCTATATTACACCCCGCTCTGGGTGACGAGGGCTTGGGGGCTGAAAGTGAATGAGCTCACTTTCCCTCTCCTTCCTGGGGAAAAAGGAGGAAAAAAATAGCATCCGATGACGTCAGATGTGTGTGGGGGGAGAAATCACTTTCTAGCTCTTGGTTTGGTAGTAGGAGAATGGGAGCTTTAGGGGCACATTCTTGGCACAGTAGTTGAGTTCGGGTCCCCTGAAATGGGCTTCATGTAAACAGGACAGAGTCAGAGCTACCCGGGAGGGAGTCCACGCCAAGACAGAAAGGAGCAGAGCTGCCGAAGAGCTTAGAGCTTTCCCTTCTAAGAAAGTGTGTGTCAGGGGGTGGGATCGCAAAACGCTTCCCCACGTTCCTGGCTGCAGCGAAGGGGGAACCCCTTCTCTGGCTTTAAGACGTCCCAGGACCTGGCAAGGCTGTTTGTGCAGGAAGGGAATCTCCCAGCCAGAAGAGGCAAAACTTTCCTTCTCTCCTCCAGCGCCACCCTACCTCGGTCCCCCGGTTTTATTAAAGGCATTGCCACAGACTCATTTTGCGAGGGTATGGATGTTGGAGCACTTCTAAGGTTTGCAACCCTCCAAGAGTGTCCGGTTTCACTCTGGGCTTTGCTATGGAACCGGGAAGGGGACAGAGAGGGAGGGTGAGGAGGGAGAACTCAAAGTCCCAAATGAGAAAAGCACCCCGTTCAGCAGCCAAGTCCGGGAAGACTGGCAGGGTGTGCGTGAGGAAGGTCTTGCCCCAGCCCCGAGGGACAGGCAACAGGCTTTAAAACTGAAGACATGGATGGCTCTGTGTGAGTGAGTGAGTGAGTGAGTGTGTGTGTGTGTGTGTGTCTGTTGTTTGGCTGGGAGGAAGCGGGTCAATCCCAGAGGCAGAGATCAAGCAGAGAGCAACTTTGGGGCACTTCAAGGACTTCTAAATCCAGGAGATTACAACAACCTCGTCCTTGCAGTCTTTCAGGATAACCGGGTCAAGTGAAGGGGGGTTACCGCGATTAAAAAGTCCAAGAAAGCAATGGTCCCCTCGCCTCTTTTCACATGCATCCCAATTGGGTCACCCTCCCCTCCATCCCAAACAGAGACAGCACTTTGGACCATCCCGAAAAAGGCTTCCGTGCTCCAGGCTCCCAGGGAGCAGCTCTTACTGACTGGCCGCAGGTCTCCGGACCTCCAGGAGCGCTCCCTGCGATCCTCCCCGGGGTTTAGGTGGCAACACCTTTGGAGAGCACCCATTCCTCAGATGGGGCAAAGTGAGCCTGGCAGCTCGCACAGGGTGCCTCCGCGCCTCCGGATGGGCGGCTCCCGCACAGACACACCCGTCCGCCCCGGACCAGCCCGCCGCCCGCGCCCAGGCAACCGCGCGCCCCTGGGGCCGCGGGGCCGGTGCAGCGCCCGCCGGGCGCCCTCGCTTACCTGTGATCACCGCCGGAGATCTCTGGCCCCCCTCCGCTCGCAGCCACACTGCA
>NW_005871321.1:1336373-1356452 GCF_000147115.1 Myotis lucifugus | reverse complement strand
CGACGGTCCCCCCCGCCCCCCCTTCGCCCCTGCACCGCCGCCGGGAGCTGCCAGCTTTGGGAGACTCGGCGCCTCGACTTTCTTCGCTTCTTCACCCTTCTTGGGCGAGCCCCCCCTTTCACTTGCTTTTTTCTTTTCTTTCTCGCTTTCCTCCTCAAGGTGTGTGCTCCACTACCCCCACCTTTGAAAAATACAGCCCAACTCCTCCTGGTTGGCAATTAATTTCTCTCCCCGCTCCTTTATCTGCCCTATCCCCCCTCTTAACAGCTGGTTGCCTTCCTCCTTGTTTTATTTCATTTTATTTTATATGATTTCTCGCTCTACCAAAAAAAAAAAAAAAGCTCCTCTAAGACACTGCTCTGCTGAATTCCCTCCCCCCAAAAGATGCTCTAATTTATTTATTTTTTGCGTCCTTTATAACACAAGCCACAGCCCCCTTCTCCCCCCACCGGTCCCCCCTCCCCTCCCTCCTTCTTCACAAAATGAAAGGAAAGGGGGGGAAATCTCTCAGAAGATGAGTAAACAAGCGTATGCTAATCTGCTCCCGAGCGCTCCACCTTCCCAATTGAATGAGTCCCTGTTAAAACTGCGGGGATCATGACTAATCAATCAGTTTGGAGAGGCCAAGCTACGCAGCCTGCCTCTACTTTGCCGTTTGCCTCTTTCCTTCGCTCCCGCTTCTCCACCCCCCCTCTTTTTTTTTTTTTTTAAGAAGACAATCTTAAAGTAACAATTTAATGAAATTCTGTACACACCCCCTTATGGTCCTCCCAACTCTCCCCATTCCTGCTCAAAACACACACACATTCCTGTTTTTGTTTTGGTTTGCTTGCGTTTGTCCCCTCCTTCATCCCCCCTCCTCATCATTATTTTTCCCCCTCCTGGAGGGAGAGGAAAAAAAAAAAACACCTCTCTCTTCTCTCAGGATCTCCTTTGCACTTTGCTGGTAAACCTCATCCTTCGCTATAGCACATAAAGAGTCTTGAAACTTGATTCTCAGATTTTTTTTTTAAATGCTGTTTCTCCCTTTCACTCTCTCCTCTCTCTCTCTCTCTCTCTCTCTCTCTCTCTCTCTCTCTCTCTCTCTCTCTTCAGCCCCTTTCCCTCCCTCTTCCTCTCCCCCTTTCCCTTCTCTCTTGCCTTTCCTAGCCTTCCCTCCCTTTCTCCTTCTCAGAATTCCCTTGAAGTTATGCAATGATGAAAGTCCCCCTTCTTCCCTGAGCCCCTGTGTTGCTGGCTTCAGCAGGTCCAAAAGCTGCCCTCCTGGATTCGGAACAAGAAACCCCGAGGAAAGGCATTTTCCAAGGCATTTGCCTTTCAGAAGCTGTGGACTCAGCACAGCCAGGTCTCTCACTTTTCCCGAATACTCTCAAAAAATATTCTGTTGGTTGTTAGACATTATTTTTGTTTAATATTGAAAAATGAGAATGAAATATTAATTTGCCTATTTTTTAAAAAATCAACCTGAGAAATTCAGGTTCTCTAACATTGTTCACGTCCCAGGTAAGGATCTGACCAATGTGCTGCTTTGTAGGACTGTTTTGAACTGGCACATAGATGTAATGTATTTTTGTTCTTCTTGTTCCCCCTCTTTATAGAACTCAAAAGCTCCCCCTTATGGCAAAAACGGTTCTTTCCTTTTTTTTTTCATCCAAGTGTATAATAAGTCAAAATGAGTTAGCAGTGGTGGATTACACATTATTACCAGTCTGTTCAAATAATGTAGTGATAAAAATATGCTGTGTGAGGTTTGCATGTGGATAGCATGCTGGAAGCCTGGGGGTGAAATGTACTCCACCAATGTGCCACTTTCCTCCCCATGTGCTCTGGTCCTCAGGGCTGCTCCAGATGCTATCTGAGAGCTGGGCTCATTCCTACTCTTCAGGGAGAGGGAACACCAGTGGAGAATAAGTGGTTGTGAAACTCTGCAGAGTTGTAGAATGAGCAAGTGAGTCAGACATCCCCTCTATAAAAGCCAGAATGCAGCATGCAGGGATTATGACACCATTCTGAAAACAGGAGAGCCCAGATTCAGATCTTGGTTTGGAAGAAACATGCCATATAGTCCTGGGCCAAGAATGTTTGAACTCAGTTTCTCCAGTTATAAAATGAAAATGGCATCCTATTCTACATGTGTTTCCAGAGACTGGGTGGAAAGAAGTGCTATGGATAAGGAATTTGCTTAAGCAAATCTTTCAATTTCTGCAGCGCCAAGTCATCTAGAAAAGCCATGAGGTTGCCATTCAATTTAAAAAAATAGGAAAAAAGAAAACCTATATTGAACTACATAAATTATGTCTCACAAAATCCCTCTCTTTCCCCAGTAAAAGTTGGAAGATGCCTACTAATTCACTTCAATTGTGGCAGTCATTTGGAAACTCTATTTCTTCCAGGGGCTTCTAAGTCACTGTATACAATGGTTTTGAATATTTCTAGACGTTTGGAGCTTTGTCAACTCTTCCAGGAAGTCAGAACACGAGGGCTATAGTTCTTAGTCCCCACTCACTCCAACACATGTCAGTGCTATGCCCTGAGTTGCTTCGCTAGCCCTTCACTTTCTCACCTTTAAAATGGGAATAGGCATTTCACAATATAATTTGAGGAAAAAATATGCTCTTCAACCATACAAATGCTATATAAACACCATTTAATCTACTGCCATTGTCAAGGACTAAGAGCTCCTTAGGTTCTTAAAGACAAACAACATTCTGGGAGCCCAGGCTTTCATTGATGTCGTGTGGCAGCACAAAGAGGAAGGGACAGAGAGATCCACGTCTCAGCTACTGGAGCCGCTAGACTCAGTCCCTAAACGTATTTGGGAGCAATTGCCAAAGCCTTGGACTGGTCTTTCATGGAATATCCATTTATTATTCTATCCCACCTGTCTTGGAAGCCACTCTTACTTTATGCATGTATGTATCTATGTATGAATGTATTCTGTATGTGTGTGTTTGGTTTTGACTGAGTGGACAGACTGGGTAAATTGTAACCTTTGGTTCATGATCCACTGTAATCATTGGCCTATGCATGGCATTCTTATTTATTTACACGTATGTAATAAGGGATATGTCACATGCTGCTAACCCTCTTTTACTCCCTTCCTTGATCTTTCATTATCTGTAGTCAAGGAGCAATCATCTGAGAGTGAGGAGACTTGGGTTCTCGTTCTGAGCTGTGTGAGATCTTGGAGCTCAGTTTGCTCTTACGTGAAATGAAAGAACAGGAGTTGAAGATTCCTAAGGTCGCTCCCAAATATGAAGTGGAATGGAGCTTTTGATTATTGCAGTGTGACAATAATTCCCATTTAATCATTCCCATTTAATCATACTTGGTCAATTCCCTCTCACCCTCCCCCCACCCCAGGGAGTCCCTTCTTCCTGGGGATTTTTGTCCTAAAAACTACTTTTTTAGAATAAAAATAGTTCTGTCCCTCCACTCTTATTACTTGGTAATAAATAAAAACAAGATGTTTTGCCAGGGAAGGGGTCAGGATCTAGTGGAAGTTAGGAGAGTAACACCTAGTGGAGTCTTAAAGTTTAGGGAGGGTTTGAGTGAGTGAGTGAGTTTCAAAGTACACATTTCAGAGTCACCCTGCCCTGGGTTCCTATGACCTCCAGCAAGCAAGTCTAGTGGCCTTATTATGGATGTGTCCTGAGGATAGTGTGCTGTGACACATAGTAGGTGCTCAATAAATGAGTGCCCTCTCTTTCTTTACAGGGATCTAAATACTATGGCCTGCTGTGCTTTCACCAGTTTCCATTTAGAGCCAGAGCCCCGCCTACTTCTTACTCAAAGGCAGAAGGATTAGTCTCATCTCAGAATTCCTAGGCAGGCATTGTCTGGCTGGTAGGATCTGGAACTCGATTATATCAGATCTTGCATTGTTCTCTGTGTCCTGTTTATGTCTCTCCTCCAAGATTAGAACCCTTCCAGGGCAAGGATCTTCAAGGGCCACTTCTGCCACCACATCACTCCTCCACTAGCCTGAAGGGCTCCCTCATCTGGGCTGTCCTAGAACTTCCTCTGAATTTCTCTGGGCACATCCCCAAAACCAACTATTAACATTTAATTACACACGTGCTTGTCTCCCCTTTCTGTGTGGACAAAGATTCTGTTGCATTCATATTTGTGTATAGCCAAATGCTTAGCCCAGCACTTTGCACATAGCTCCTGGTTTAGTACCATTAAATTTAATTAAATATGTATATATAAATGCACACATATATAGATCTACACATATGTGTACATTTATATAGATGTAAAAATGTATGTTTTTTGCTTCTTTAGTTTTTTCTGTGGTGCCAATATGTTTAATGCTCTGAACATACTAGGTTTTTAATAAATACGTAATTTTGCCAGCCTTTCCCAAGTGATACATCTGTGGACACCCAGACAGACACATTGAAGTTCATTGGCTGCCCAAGTTGAAAGTCACTAGAAAGAATGTGAACTTGGGAGTAGAAGAAATTTGGATTAAAAGACTATCTTTGCTAAATAACGATCCTAATAACAGCTTATATTTATTGAGTATGCACTGTGTTCCAAGCAATATTTAAATGCTTTTTATAGCAATGATCCCATTTAATCCTCCTAAGGAGCCTACAGAGGAGGTCCAGTAATCATTCTATTTTACAAGAGAAAAAAAAATCTAAACGCCCTGAATCACAGTGACCAAACAAAGAGTGGAGAGCTCAGCCAATCTGGATCTAGCACTATGTGTTCTAGCTTCAGGGGCTAGGAAAAATCCCTTAACCTTTTTGATAACTGTTCTTCATTTTTATAGATGTCATGGGGTTACCTGGGAGATTAAATGAGACGATGGACACCATGTTACATAGTGACTAGTACATATGTCATTGGGTGTTAACTAAACACTGGCTTCTTTACTTCCTTCCCAACAGTAGTTTCATTCTATTAATTTAACACATGTAGTAGAGTTGTCAATTATAAAAATTGTGCCAGAGTAATAATGATCCACCTGTATTGAGCACCTACTATGTGTTAGATACTGTACTCAGTTTTTAACTTTTCACAAGACTAGGAGGTAGGTTAGAACTCAGTCTATCTGAATTGTTCAGCAGTATTCTGTATATCCTTCAATCTTCTTAACTCATATTAAAACATAAATTTATTTGCAGCCCTGAGAATATTTTAGCATCTCTACTCTCCATCTGAAAAAAAAATTAAATCGGTAATTTAATAATTGCCTGTTCTACAAAGCCATAAAGAAAAGAGCCAGTGGCCACACTGTCTGAGGTAGGGTTAGGGGTTCCAGCATAGGAATTGCTCTGGCTGGAGGTGGAGCTGGTGAGCTCCAGCTGTCTTCCTCTGTATTTGTTTAACCTTTTGTGTCCACAAGTGGGTGGTTCTGGAATGAACTGGAGTCCTTCTTAGTCTTCCTGCAGGCTTATGACTAGGGAACTGAAACAGCAGCTTCTAGAGTCCAACCCTGGTCCTTTGATTCATTCCAAAGAGTGTCATTTTGTTCACCTCAGGTGCCCAGGCATTTCTTAAACGTAGAGTTTTAGTTAAGGATGAAGACTGTTGCTTGACACTGCATTTTTTATTTGTAGAAAAACATAGTTTTATCACTTTTATTTTTACTCTTTAGTAATAATAATAATTAGCTATAATTTATTATGAGACAGCATCTTGAATGGTTATTGCATTATTTCACTTAATCCTCAAAACTATATGTAGTTTTTCTTATCCCCATTATATAGACTTTTTAAAGAATGAGGCTCAGTAAAGTTGGATTTTATGACACATTTGAACCCAAGTTTATCTCACTCCAAAGTTCCCATTCTTAACTGCCTGGCTGGCCTGGCTCTAATCTACTATTAATCTTTCTATTGTTTTAAATTGGACTCAGGACCATATCTCCTTAATCTTGTGGAAGAGGACGCTTTGTGAGAAATCGGAAATGGAAATGGGCAATGGTGGGCATTCTCTTCATTCCTTTTGCCTTGTTTTGTTGAACAGAAAATAAAACATCTGATAACCCCTTCCGCTTAATTCTAGGACAAATGTATCTTGTGGCATTTTTGAGATGAGGCCTTGAGTCGCATAATGGACAATGCTTTCAACTCTGTAGTGTTTGTTTTTCTCTCCAGAAATTGCAGAATCACTGTCCAGTTGGCCACTTTTTATATCAACTGAGACTGAAGATATGCAATTAATTATTCTTTCAAAAAGATCTTTCCCTGGGAAACGAATTCAGCAATGGTTTCTGATGAAACTCAGTCTATGCCAGTGAAGAATAACAGGACTTGTTGAGCACCTTCTGTATGCCATGTATGAATATGAGGGCACAGAGTCTCATAACCACTCGATTAGGTTGGTTTTGCTCTGTTTGTTTTAAAAGATAACGACATTCAAGTTTAGAAAGAGGGAGCACTTTACCCCAAATCACCTCGCTGGAAGATATACCTCCAAACCAAATCTCTAACCTTTGTGCTTTTTTCCAATCTAGTGCAAATGTCACCTTCTCCATAACATTATTCTTTATTAAACATGAAAATAAATCATTCCCAGAGGATTATTTAGCTTGTTTGGGTCTCCTATGTTGTTGGATTTATGCCCTTGTCTTCCTTTCTGTGCCAGATCTTAAGCTTCTCGAAGGTGAGACTGAGTCTTCTGCCTTTTGATATCCCCTATGGGATTAACCCTCTATGGTTCATGCTGAACAGAAACTTAGTGAACACTTGGCAAATGCCTAGGGACCTCTGTTTCTCCTTGCTATGTGTAACTTCCAGAATAATGCCCTGTTTCTTTCATTTCACCTTAGCTTGGGTCCTTTGAATTCTTAAAACCCAGTTGAAGAAAGTCCTGGCTCTTTCAGAAAACCTTACTCATGCCCTCCCCCAGTCAGAGTTAATCTCTCCATCCTCTGAAACTCTCTCTCATCTTGTCTTCAAGCCATGCAGCCAGCTCCCATGCACAGCCTGTGTGGCTACTTACCTTGTCAGGTGAACATAACCCTTCCTACGTGGCACATGGGGATGATGTTAGTATGTGCTGCACCAGCATACTGTCATATATATTTCTTAAAGTAGAAACAGCTTTACAACCTATTAAACCTACAGCTGAAGACTCACAGAGGGGAGGGGATTCTTCTAAAATCACACATCGAAACCATTCCAAAGTGAGAATTCCCTGGTTTCCTAGTTCCCAAACCAATATTATTTCTGCTATGATGTCGCTCTTATTGCAGATGGTGATAACTCATTTATTCAACTGACAATTATTTATCAGTTATCAATTTCTGTGCCTGGCAGATTTGGTTATCTGTCTAGCATAATTTTTCCCTCTCAAATTATCATCATTGTCACTGGTAGTTGAAATGTATTGTTTGCTTATGTGTGGTGAGTACTTATACATTGCAGCATACAATCTTTATAGCAACCCTAAGAGGCAGGTAATATGATTACTTCCATTTTCCAAAGAAGAAAAGGAGTTTTAGCCCTAACCGGTTTGGCTCAGTGGATAGAGCGTCAGCCTGCGGACTCAAGGGTCCCAGGTTCGATTCCGGTCAAGGGGATGTACCTTGGTTGCGGGCACATCCCCAGTAGGGAGTGTGCAGGAGGCAGCTGATCGATGTTTCTAACTCTCTATCCCTCTCCCTTCCTCTTTTTAAAAATAAAAAAATCAATAAAATATATATTTTTTTTAAAAAAAGGAGTTTTAGCCTATGTTCTTAAGCTTTAGGATAAACTACAGCAATGAGACATTTGAAAATTCCATCCAGAAAATTGGAGATTCATTGTGCAGTGTCCCAAGTTTGTCCTGAAACTCATGGCTCCAACAGTGGTCAGCCCTCCACAGTGAGGTCAACCAAATTGCTGAACACTGACAGAAAATGCCATTCAATTCTGGGAGAATACAGGATGCAGACTCACTTGGACGACATATGAAAACACTAACTTTAAATAGTGAATCCTATATAATAAAAGCGTAATATGCAAATCAACTGAACAACAGAATGACTGGTCTCTATGCTGCACACTGACCACCAGGGGACAGACGCTTAATGCAGGAGCTGCCCCCTGGTGGTCAGTGCGCTCCCACAGAGGGAGCACCACTCAGCCAGAAGGCGAGCCCAGCTGCCATAAGAAGCAGCAAGGGGGTTCATGGCTGGTGAGCACAGTGGCAGTGGTGGGAGCCTCTCCCGCCTCCACTGCAGGCAGGTGGTAAGAAGCGAGGTGTCCCAGACTATGAGAGGGATGTCTGACTGCCAGCTTAGGCCCGATGCCCCCCTGAGGGGGGGTATCCCGAGGGGTCCCGGACTGTGAGAGAGTACAGGCCAGGCTAAGGGGACCCCTGCCCCCCAGTGCACAAGTCTCATGCACCAGGCCTCTAGTTAATAATAATAGCAACAACAACAACAATAGCCTTAGAGCATGGCCCTGGTAGATGTGAAGAACTCTTGTGCTCCTCAGAAAAAGGAGACGTGTAACTTTACGGTGTGTGTGGTGTCATGTTCAGAAATGTCCAATTTCCAACTGGATCTGTTCCTGTGGTGGTTAATAAGGACCATGAGTTAAACGAGGCTGATTGAGGGGATCTTATAGGAGCCAAGAGTGCAGGTTCTGTTTTTACTTCTGCCACTACTAGTAAGTCCCTGTGTTGCCTTAAACAAATCCTTTTCCTTTCTCTTTGAGAATCTGTCCCTTTCTTTGGAGAGAGAAAACCATCTAGTTCCTGGACTGGTAGCCAGCAGATATGCTCTGGGAAGGCCGTGCTGTAGGGCCATTGTTCACTCTGTTCTCTGGGGCCAATATTCTTCCTGGTGGAGTGGTGACTGGGAACTACCAGTTGTTAAATGATTCTGAACATGACCCATGTGAATAATTCACTTCTGATTTTAGAAGGCTGGTCATCATCATCCTGATTCCAACGGGAATCCAATTAAACCCCCCGAAAGATGTGATCCCTAAGACTCACACCCACTCAGTTCTTCCCTGGTTCTCATCAGCACCCTGGAGTCATTCCACAGTACTGCTTAGCACAGTTCAGAATGGTGGGCTGCCTCTTAAAGTCAAATGTGCTCTAAGTTTAGAGGTGGCTCTTTGGCCAGCCAGGCTTCTCAATCCACCAAGTGGTCTCAACATCTTTCTGGCACTGTCTGGCCACAGGGCTCCTATGTTCTCAAAAGCAATATGACCTTGTCTTCATGTCCCACATCATTAACTTTACCCCCAGAGGGGAGAGGAGCAAGCACTTTGGCCCAGAAAGCTAAGTGGGAAAACACTGTGTAGTTATTACTGGCCCAAGTCACTCAGGGTCTTCATGCTAACCCAGTTAACAAACCCTCTGAAGACTGGAGAGGAACGAAGAATGCTCATGTTGGGCCCACACTGGCTGCGTTTGATCCTGACCATGTGGCTGTGTAGGAGACCTACCCTGTCCATGTCCCAGTTCCCTCACCGGTAAAGCAAGGACAGTGATAATAACACCTGTCCTTTGGGGTTTCCATGAGGAGTAAATAAGTCAGCATGCATTAAGCACAGGACTTCTCTGTGCAGAGTTGATGCTCAGTTAGTACAAGTTCTTATTTTAATCGCCTTTCTATTAAGCTTTCCCCAGTCCTTAGCCTCCCAATATGAAAATGAGCATGCTGTTCTCTTACTAATTTAAGAAATATTTGTTAGTGCCCATTGGGTACGAGGTATTGGGCTAAGTGCCAAGGATTCAATTATGACCCATGTCCTCCTGAGCTTGCCTGTCTAACTATACTAGTAATGAACACACACATTGAGGAACACAGGTGCCAGGGGCTGGTTACCTGTTTGCTGCATTAACCATTTCAATTCTCACAACAAAGTCCTGAGTTAGGTATAATCAGTGCCCTCACTTCACAGAGGAGGACAGTGAGACCCAGAAAGACTAAACAGCTTATCCACAGTTAAAATATGAAGGAGCCACAATTCAAACTCAGGCAGTTTGGGTTCTGAACCTAGTCTTCAACCACTCAGCCACATATCTCATTGGAAAGGCAAGACATTAACTAAAATAACAAAACAAACCGAAAACAAAAACAAATGTGACAGAAGCGGGTTGGAATGGTACACACTTGGTACCTCTGATGGACGAGATGGGGAGCCCAGGGCAAGCACACAGAGGGAGTCAGGGGACTTTTACTTTGTCTTGCTTGGCTTCTCCTTTTACAATGGAGGTATATTGTGTGTGGATTTTGATAATGAAAAGAAGAAAATACTGCAAGATGAATTATCAGCACAGAGTCTTTCTATGCACAGCTCACTTTAGATTTTGTGAAGAGGTTTTCTCTTCCATAATCTCATTTGAAATTTGGGACCGCCCTGAAAGGCAGGTGAGACAGCAGGGATCGCGACTGGCTCCACTTTAGGGATGAGGAGCATGAAGCTCAGGGTCCTGTGACGGAACCAGGGTAAAACAGCCAAGAGGGTTGAGCCTGGGATTCCTCGTGTGCACCTTGATCCGCGAGCATACCCCATCCTGATGGCTAACACGGTTCCCTTTGCTGCTAGACAACAGCACGTGATGATGATGACAATGATGGTAATGATGTGTAATAAGTAACATTTCTAGGGTACTTTCTAAGACAATGCACTTTGCTTAGCTTTCACTCATAAAATCTTCTCAACACCCATTGGACATAAGCACATTTCTTAGTCACACTTTCTGGACAGGTAGCCTGAGACTCAGAGACTCACTGACTCATGGGAGGTTGTGTGAGAATTTCAGCCAAAACCACTGAACTTTTGCTCCTAAAATGAAATTTTGCTCCTAAATGCTCCCTCCTTGGGCTTCCACAGTTAGTTATAAGAAAGGAAAAATAAAAACCCAGACTTCTCCATTACCTCAATGTCAAGACCAACTCCTGAGGAAAACTTCATTGACATCCTGAGCAGCTGTCCCACCGTTATCCCTCTGACAATTCCTCTATCCATCTGCACCTCAGTTTCACCATCTGAAAAATGGAAACAACAATACCTCCTTCACTTAGCAGAATGTGGTTCTAAAATGATATGAAGGAGCAGCCTTTACAGGAGCAGCTCCTTGGCTTTGCAGTCTTACGTCAATGCCCTCTCTGGCCAAGCAGGATGTAAGGATCTGGACAAGGTTTGTGTCTTGGACACAGGCTTTGGAGCATGAGTTGAATTTCTGGCTCTGTTATTTACTAGATGCATGCCGCTGGGCAAATTACCTCACCTCTCTCTTGGTCTCCGTTTCCTTATCTATAAACAGGCTTAAAATCACCTACTTTGCAGTGTTAATGCGAGGCACAAATGAGATAGGGCACTGAAGGCCCTGGCACAGAACCTGACTCAGAGTACGTGCTTAGAGACGTGGCTGTCTGCTTTAGGTGTCTGTATCTCACGCTGCACCAGCCTATTGCCAATGCTCGAAACTCATGGAACGATAGACAGTTACACAACTTTTAAAGAAGCAATTCCAACCACAGATATTTGTTCCAAGGGATCCCACTCTATCCAAATGGACTCATTCATCCTCAGACTATATTTCATAAGGGGAAAAGAAAAATGACATTCTTTATTTTCATTGGAACTTTTTCTTTCTCCCTCTCTTTCTTTTTAAAAAATTTTCAGACTCCTGGGGGACTAAGGAAGGAAACCTGAGAAGCTAAGACTTGATGCAAATGAATGTCTAATTGCTGGATTTCAAGTTGTCGTTTTCTCTGCCACATCATGTGTGTCTGCTATGCCAGGCGAGCGGAAAGGAAAGCGAGACAACCTCTTAGCAAGCACACTTGATTTGTGTACTCGCTTTGTCCACTAGCATGGCTTCCAAACTCCCTGCCCAGACTACACACTCTGCTTTAAATACCTGTTTGTATTCCCTCCCATCCCACCCCACCCCGTTACCAGGGTGGCTAAATATCAGTTTGATAATGATAATGAACCTTTTTGCAGTAGGTACTGACATTCAGATCTGAAGAATGAAACACTGCTTACTTAGGATAACAGGCAAGGAATTCTACTGAACTTGAGCCTGTCTTTCTTTCATTTTTCCTTTCTTTCTATTGTTCTTCCTTTCTTCTTTTCTTCCTTTCTCTCTCTTTTCCATCCTTTCGTCCTCTTTCCCTCCCTCCCTCTTTCTGTTTACCTTCCCTCCTGCCCTCCCTTCTCTCTTTCTTTCTTCCTTTCTTCTGTTCTTCTTTCTCTTTTCCTTCTTCCTCTTTCCCTACCTCCTTCTGTTACCTCTTTTCTCTCCTACCATCCTTCCCTTCCTCCCTCCCTCTTCTTTCCTCACTTCTCCCTCTCCTTCCACCCCCTCTCTCTGTGTCCTCTTTTCTTATTTTATTACACAAACGAAGCATGGGCTCAGGAGTGAGAACAACCGGCCTCCACAGTGGACTAGGTAAATGAGCCAGTTGGGACGTGGGTCTAACTATTCCTCCTCCTGCCTACCACACAGGTCTCATGCCCTGAGCACTCACTATGCCGAAAGCCATGCTGTGAACTTCACAGCCTCTCTCTCAAGTCACACAGGTTGTATCTATCACATGAGGACTCAACCCAGGTATCTTGCTCTCTTTACTCACTAAGAGATGCTGTGCACAAATTTAAAAGTTTTCTGATCATAATATAAAACTAGATAGGATTATTCTCAACATTAACATTCTTTAAAATATATATATATATATTTGTTTCAGAGAGGAAGGAAGAGAGTGAGAGAGAGAGAGAGAGGGAGAGAGACAGAGAGATATAAAAACATCAATGATGAGAGAGAATCACTGATCGGTTGCCACCTGCACGCCCCACACTATGGATCGAGCCCGTACCCTGGGCATGTGCCCTGACTGGGAATCGAACCAGTGACCTTTGATGAATAGGTTGATGCTCAACTACTAAGCCATGCTGGCCAGGCAATCAACATTAATACTCTTGATCCAGATCACAATGGCAACTGGTCCACTTAAGTACAGTTAGTGTGCTTGTTTAATCCCTTACGGCCACAGTAGTTCTGATGGTTACTTTCTATGACCTGCTTGATGTGGCTGTCATTACTTTTGGGACATTATGACTGTGACAATGAGCATGGAACCTCCCTAAGGTTGATTATAGTATCTTCCTTATACGTGCCACAGAGCTCAGGGCTATATATCTCTGATCTCACCAGTATGGAAATTTTGATGTTTAATGTACTTTCTCTGAAGATTTTCTTACAATATTCCATGATAGTGTCATTGCAGAGAAAGATACAGTTGAGCTAATAAAGCCCATGGAAACAAAGATGCCATGAAAGGCAGAACTAGACAGAAGCTTTTCTTGTCCAGTAGCTCCCATCCCTATATTAGAGACGGGAACATGGAGAAATAGGGGGTAGCCACTGCATCTGGCCTTTGTTGGAACAAGACCCCAGGTCTCCCGAGTCCTACCAAAGCACTAGTCCACTCTATCACAATTCCTGTGATGGCACTAGTTCAGCTGAATATTTTTGGTCAGATATGTGAACGAATGAAACACTTTTAAAGCCTAGAAATGTTAGGACAATGCATAAGCCCACTGCCTGTCAATCATGATAATGACATTATTAGGAATACCAGGACTCCTGCAATGATGCTCCCTTGCTCTGGGTGCTTCCAACTCAAGGAGTTCTACATCTCCACAATGCAGAGAAACAGGTTGCCACCCAGATAAGCACACCGTGTTTCAAGTACTCATTAGTATTCATTGTCCTTGAAGAGTGACTATTATACCCTTCATATTCCTGGGGAAGTTATGCATATGTAACAGCAACTCACACCCCACCCAGATACATTTTTGAGGTAATTATATACTTTTGTTATTGTTGTTTTTCTGGACTAATAAGCTTCAAACAACACCTTTATTGCCTGGGGGAAAGAAGTCTGACAGCTCCAGATGGCAGCCCATCAAAACTGAATATGCTTGTTGAATCCTCCTATTTCATGGTGATGTCCCTCCTGGGACAATGAGACCGACCACCACTGGCTTGCAGCTTCTGCAGAGGAGGAAGGTAGCACTGGCTACTGCCCACCCCCTGAACCTGGATGGGGAGAGCCAAGATTTCCTTAAAGATCAGCAGCTCATCCTTAGTACACAGATACATCAATGGACTATCTCTTGCTTGAACAAATGTTTTGTGCACGATGTGGCTTTTGATAGTCATGCTGTCCATGTCCCCAGATGGCACGGGAAAATGAAAAATCTCACCTCACTTGATTATTCTTCAGATCTTCATGATGACACTAATTACATAGTCTAATTAGCAGGCTCCTGTCCGGAGATTGGGAGTTACTTGAAGAAAGAGGGTAAATTTTGAAATTTGCTTGATTTTATCTTTGGCTCAATACTCAGTGCTGTGAACTTCTTTACAGAATAAAAGAGCTTAAGAATGGTCATCAAATTTGCTGATTTTAAACAATACCATGTGGTAGTTTGTCCAGGTTCAAGTTCTTATTTTAAAAATACTGTATGCTAGGTGACTGGGATGCAGTCTTTGCCCTCAAAAAACTAGAGAGGAAAACAAACTCAAATAAAGGAGTGTAATAAAGTGTTCAAACTGCTCTGATACAGGTGCACGTGGAGTACTATGGTACCTCAACAGACAACAGGGGGGTAAGGGCATGAGTGGGGCGTGGAGGGGGGGCAATGGGGGGATAAGGACACATATATAATACCTTAATCAATAAAGAAAACAATAGTGGAAGAAAACAAAATATGCACAAACAACAAAAAAAGAGATAAATGGTTAATTCTAATTAGATGAAAGGGGAAGAAAGAAAAAGTTAGGGAAATTTTCAAAGAGGAAGAACACATGTTTAATCAGATAGGGAGAGAGCTGGCATTTCCACGCAGAGGGAACAGCATGTGCAAAGGTCCTGTGGAAGGACTTAGACAATTTGAAATATGCAGTTGGTTTGGCTGACCAGAGTGTAATGTGCACAATCAATGATATAAAAGATGGAGAACTGCCCTTATAAGACATTCAGCAGGCTTGAACTTGATCCTTAGACCAGTGGGAGATAATAAATGGTTTTATATAAGGGGGCGATGTTATGAGATTTGTTTTTTTAAAGGATCACTCTGGCTATTGTTTAAAGAAAGGACTCTACTAGATGCTGGAGGTAAGAAAACAAGACTAGAGATCAAAGGACTCATGTGAGAGGTGGTGAGGCCTGACCAAAGATAATGAATACACATATATTCAGGGAGTAAAATCCATAGGACCTGGTAATGGAAGAAGAATGAGACAGGAGGAAGAGTTGAAACATTTTGGAATAAGAAACTTTGTAACTAGATCAAGGGGCACTGGAGAATGCAGTGGGGACTCACCCCTCATCCTTGCTGGTAGGTTAACATATTCTCAGTGAGAAAACTGAGGTCAGGTCAGGGTCAGGGGTGGCCCTCTCGATCCCACTGGAAGGGGAAGAGTACTCTTCAGTGCCAGATGGGTCTGAGCTTCCTGATTTTGGTGCACTCTCTATGTTCTAGAACAAGAACCAAATTTACTAGTCTTATTTATAACAAGGTGCTATAGATAAGAGAGCCTCAGGCATTGATAGACCTCTCTCCAGCACAGGGACTTCCCTTTAAGCATTTCTCTTCCTAGACATCATCTGGCCTCCTTAAATACTTTCAATGACCAGAAGCTCCATAATTTACAAGAGTGTCCTGTGTGAATTTGGGGAAGTTGAATGGCGGACATTAACACCAATAAGTCATTTTTTTTGTCTACACAATGCCACTGCCTATACTGAATCCATCTAGGTCCACTACTATCATGCCAGGTAGGTTACAAGATTTGCTCAAGATCACTTCACCAGTACATGGTGGTACCAGTTCTGAAACTCAAAAAAGGTGCCTTGCTCCTCTGCTCCCACGATGCAAATGTGCGCCATTGCACATAAACACTGCATCACCATGACTCTCCGGGTTTGTGTCACTTTCCCCCCATTTGACTGCAGCCCCTTGGAGAGCAGGAACTCTGTTTGGTAACTGCTCATCACATGCCTCCCTCGGGCACTGGCCCAGAAGACATAGGTGTTCGATAAATGTTGCTTGAAAAACAACAATAAAAGATTCAGTCCTTTTTGTTGCAAGAATAATGCCTAAAATCATCTTCTCTGAAACTTTTGATCATGGCTTTCCTCCCTAAAGTCACAGAGAAGAAATATTTGTCTTTTACCTGAGGGTCTTCAATCATCTCTTGTTAATCCAACCTCCATTGCCTACAGTTTTATATATGGCTCCCAATACTCCCTCCCAGGGGTAAACTTTCCTTTTTCCCTTTGCTTGTTCTGCTTTCTAAAATGTTACTAATTAATAGTGGGAGCAACAGATAGATCCCTCACCACAACCAGCTGTTCCCTGATTAGAAAAGCCTTTCCCATGTATACAAACGCTTGATGATTTCAAGAGACCAGACGGAAACTGTCACGGCATCGGGATTCAGTGCCCGACCTTCAGGCAGTGCCTCAGTGTGCCAAGCCATGTGGATGCAAAGAAAACCAAGATGAGTCAGTGGCCCAGATGTTTTGTTGTCAGGTCACCAAGGCTCTGGATGATTGGAGGCCTAGATGCCAGAGTTTGTGTGGCCATGTGTAGCCACAGCTTCAAAGTGAACACAAACCTAATAAAGCAAGGACTGATTCCAGAACTGATGGGAGGTGAAACACAGGGAGAGGGAGGAGACTTGGGCAGAAGGAAGGGGATAGAGTAGAGGAGAATCAGGCTTTCAGGGGATTAGGGAGGGGATGGTACTGGGTCTACCAGAGACATTGATATTGGGGAGCTAGCTCACATGGTCTTGTGTCACCATTACTAGAAGGGGGAGCATGGCCCAAACATTTCCTGAGCACCAACTCTGTACTAGAGATTGTGGGAGACGCTGCGAGTATGTGGTGAACACGACAGCCATTGTGTGTACCCATATTTAGTTGGGTATTTAGCAGAGACAAGGGACATTAGAATGCCTCCTGGTAAGTGTTTCAATAGGGGAGTACAAGGCTCTGAGGGGTCGTAGAGGAGGTCACCAGATCTACAGGTGTGTGTGTGTGTGTGTGTGTGTGTGTGTGTGTGTGTATGTGTGTGTGTACATCAGAGGGCATTCCAGAAGGCTTCCTGGAGGAAGTAAAATTTTAGCTGAGGGTTGAAGCATGAGCAGGATTGAGCCTGGCTGTGTCAAGGGAAGCCCATTCCCCTCAAGGGAACAGTATTATAGAAGTTTGGAGGTGAAATCATGATAAGTTTAAGTGATGGAAGAAAGTGTGTTGGTGAAAATGGAGTGGCAAGAAATGAGTCAGGAGAAGTATGACAGGGTTACATGCTATAAGGTCTTACAAGTCATGTTGACATTAAACTGTGGAGTGGCGTTGCCTGCTGTGCCATGAGGAGAATGGGTTAAGAGGGACAAGATGGGAGGCAGAGAGATCAGTTGGGAGGCTGTGGCAGGAATTCAAATGAGAGATGGCAGGCTCGGACACCTCCCAGGTGGCATGAATGGCCCCCTTTCAGTTCCACTTGGATCCTTCCCAATTAATTTTGTTCTAGCCCTTTCACTGCATCTTCATCCTTCATGAATTCCTACATCTAGGACAACTCCAGACACATAGGAGATGTTCACAAATGGATGTTGAAAAATGAACACACTAGTTCTGGGTCTGCTTTATGGAGATTCTCATCAGGTTTTCTTTCCCGGTCATATGAATACTTCTCAACTTCTGAAAAGGATTAAGATCTTATTAAATCAAGAATGGTAATGTCTTCCACCTAGCACATATCCACTAAATAAATGAATTCCTGATCACTAGATATGCTTTTAACTTTTTGATTTGTCTTTTCTAATCCTTCATTCTCCACTGCAAATATCTGTCCAATCAGACCTTCTGATTTTATGATCTCTGTGGAGTCATATGACCCCAGCATTGGAAGGGACTTTAAAGATCATGGAATCCAGCTGCCATAATAGGTATAGCAGTGAATTATTAAGTAGCACCAGGTACCAAACCCGGTACTAAGATCTTTTGGGGATTTTACAATTTAATCCTCACAACAACCCTACAGTTAGGTACTCTTGTGATTCCCATTTAATGAGGAAAAAACTAAAGCACAGAGAAGATAAGTAACGTACTTAAGTACACACAACCAGTAAGTGGTAGAGCTAGGGACCACACTTAGAGTCTGTGCTTCCAAACAGCTGTCAACCATGCCAGCACCGTGAATGTCGCGTGGAGACTGAGTTCCTCCAACACCATCGCCATAACAGGCATTCTGTTTCTTCCATGTAAACAGTGATGGGAAGGCTGGGAAATAAACTGAAGAGGAATGCCTCTTCCCCAAACACAAAGCTAGAATTTATTAAAATGCCACCCATTTGGGATGGTCAAAGGATACCTTTTCTCTTCCCCTAGGATTGGTGGTTGGGGTTTCACACTCCAGGGGATGCTGTTTTCTTTGCCATCCATCAACCCATCACACCCCTTTGTAACTCCATTCCTTGGGTCTGGAAGGCTTTCTGTGACCAGTAGGCTGGGTTGGGTTCCCCACCTCTGTGTTCTCACAAGTCCTTTCACTTTCTATCCCAGCTCCTTTCAGAGTCTTTTACAACTGCCTGGGTGCTTGACTTCCCCTTTAGAGAGTGGTGTCTGCCAGGGTGATGACCTTTCCTGTCTCACTCCTCATGGAGTCCCCATTCCTAGTATAGGGATAGCAGACTGCATTTGTCCAGAAGAATGTGGTGACATTTTAAGAAAGATATCACATTTTCTTTCACAGGGACTGTTTGCTCCTTCAATCTAAATGTGTTTCACCCCACCTTTTTCCTATTCCTTTCACCTTTCTTGCCACATGAAGAAAGAACCACCAGGGAGCTGCTGTGGAAGGATCTGGCTCAGCTTCAGTTCTCATTCCAGTTCTGCCAGGAATGTTTGGTGTGACTTTGGGCAATTAATTTGCATTTCCTGGACCTCTAAAATGAGTAGTTTGGACAAAGTTTGAAATTGCAAAACGGTAGTCCAAGGGCTGTGCAAACATGCTATGATTGGTATACATAGTATTTTTTAAAACATGTGCATTTAGTGACAACATCAATATTTTGAAAAAAGTAATTGCCAACTCATCAAATCTGAATGCATTAGAGCCTTCCTATGATCATAGAAGATACCAATCCTGGTGCCTCAGTAGTAATTTCCTCTTTAGATGAAGTGTGACCTCCCCAGTTCACCTTCCTGACTGGTGTCACTCATTTCCCTGCTCTTCCTGGCCTTGGTGGACATTTACGCTCACCACCCCTGGACCAAATGGTCTCAAAGATCTTCTCCACACTTAAAGTATTTGAAGGCCAGTCCCTAGTTATGAGAAGCAAATATCATCTACTGATGCTTTCCCCCCAAATAGAAAATAAAATGTACATTTTTATTATCCTGTGAAGATGTCACTTTTAAAAATCTTCAAGAGGAAATTGAAATCATGTTGGAGAAATTCAATTATCATTTTGTCTACTAAGACAGACCCTGGCTATTCCCCCAGCACATGGGACCCCCCCTCACCAGATAATTGAGAGTAGGGAGTAGCATGAAGACTTGAAGTGCAAGCCAATTTAGGCATAAGTAAGGAAGGGAAGAGCTTCAGGAGACCTGAAAACATCATTTGGTATCACCTAACTATAGCCAGGAATCCAACTGCAATTCTCCCCTCAAGGTATTGTCTGATACCTGTAAGACAAGATGAACCTGAAATAAGTCAGAGGGAAGCCTTAAAAGCAATTCAAGCATCAGAAGTAAAGGCTAGAATGAGATCTAAGATGTGAAGTCAGTACAATGTCTAGCACACAGTGGGCATTGCATGAGATGGTGGCATATGTGGGGAGAAATGTGAGGTACCTTTTGCAGGAGAGATACACAGATGGATGTTGAGAACAGAACTGATGTAACTGTAGAACTGGACCATCTCTTGATACCATGCCTGCAGGAGGAGAACTAACATTTGTGGATACTTACAGCTTACATGCACTTTATATTTTGTCATCCCATTTTCTATGCATCATAACTCTAGAGCAGTGGTTCTCAACCTTGGCTGCACATTAGAATCACCTGGGAATCTTTTTAAAATC
>NW_005871321.1:1333161-1336273 GCF_000147115.1 Myotis lucifugus | reverse complement strand
CACTGCTCTAGAGAGAGGTGAAGTCACAGAGCAGGACCTGAACCCAGGCCACCTGGCTTTAATTTTATGCTCTTTCTGTGCCACCTGGGCCACTGTATCCTACTCTAATTCTTCATTATGCTTACTTCTGACAGTTCCTTCCATTTATTCAGGTGGTTTGTCTCCTGGTGCCATCTCAGCAGGCACTAGGTTCTAGGAATCCTACTCTGCAGCAAATATCCTCTCTGCTTTCTGACCAAGAGTGGGCAACTCAGGTCTCCAGCATGCTCAGCTCACAGGTGTTCCCTCTCTCTCTCTGTTTTTTTTAAAAATATATTTTATTGAATTTTTACAGAGAGGAAGGAAGAGGAATAGAGAGTTAGAAACATCGATGAGAGAGAAACATCGATCAGCTGCCTCCTGCACACCCCCTACTGGGGATGTACCCGCAACCAAGGTACATGCCCTTGACTGGAATCGAACCTGGGACCCCTCAGTCCGCAGGCCGATGCTCTATCCACTGAGCCAAACTGGTTAGGGCCCTCTCTCTCTTTGAAAATGTCTGAGCTCCTGGTCTCATGCCAAATATTAGGGAAAAGGTGAGAGACTTCTGGCAAACTGTCCCTCTACCAGAGGCTCTAGCAGTATGATCGCACACAATGAGAGAGATGGAATTTCCCTGATTCAAGAGGACACAACAGACTCAAATTGGCCCACATTTGTCTCCTGGTACAAATAAACATATGGGTGACAAGCTGGATAGTGTAGTATGCTACCCCAGGACTCTGTCAGAGCTGGGCTGAAGTTTACTTCTTGCCTATATTTTACAGAATTCTTTTATTGTAGTAAAAATATATATAACAGAAAACTTACCATTTTAATAATTTTAAATGTCCAGTTCTGTGACTTTAAGTACATTCACATTGTTGTGCCAATATGACCACCACCCATATCCAGAACATTTTTATCTTCCCAATTGAAACTTGGCATTTATTAAACAACTAGAGGCCCAACTGGCCGCCCTGCCCATCCCCACTCATAGCTCGCTGCCCCGCCCTCTGCAGCTAGTAGCTCTTGCAGCTCATCATGGCTCGCTGCGCACCACCCTGCCCCGCCCCACCCACCTCAAGAGCTGCTGCTCATTTGGTCCTGAAGGCTTTACCTCATGATGGCTTTATGGTGTGATGGCCACGGGCCTTTTATATAAGAGATAGCTCCCTATTCCTCCCTCCCCCTAGCTCCCAGCCGCCACCATTCTTCTTTCTGTCTCTATGAATTTGACTATTCTAGGTATATCATATATAATTATTATATATATATATATATATATAAAATCAGACCATATTTGGTGGTCATTGTTGTTGTGACTGGCTTACTTCACTTAGCATAATGTCTTCAAGGTTCATCTATGTTGTAGCATATGTTAGAATTTCCTTTCTTTTTAAGGCTGAATAATATTCCTGTCAATCGGTATGTGCATTGCTTTCATTTTGCAGCTATTGTGAATAATGTTGCTATAAAGATTGAATGTGCAAATATTACAAAAGATATCTTTTAATCATCACTTATATATATTCTTTAAAAGCAAGGATTAAAATTATGTAGCCAGAAGGGAAGCCTACTGGACATACATTAATGGTACTAATTTTAAAATTGAATGTTGCTAAGGAGATTATGGGAAATCAACCTTCCCCCTTTTACCAGAAGTCTTTTCTAAACACAAGATATTTTCATGTCCTTTTCATCCTTTAAATATATCCTCAAATCCACATGAGTTTCAGAATAAAATACAAATTCCTTCGCATGGCATGCCTGGTCTCAGCCAAATTCCCCAGCCCCTTCTGCTGTCCGTTTGTCCATCCCCAAGGTCCCTGTGCAACAATCAGATTGTACATGGAGCAGGCCTTGTACTTGATCCTCAGGGCCCTGCACTTCCACCTTCACCTTAGACAGCCTCTCACTCCAGCACTTATGATACAGTATGACCTAGTGCTCTTTTCCCATGTCATTTCCCTGTGGACTACTAGACAGTGAGGATTTTATCTTATTCATTTCTGCAACACCCCTATTTAGAAGGAACTAAAATTTTTCAAGTGAAAGTTTGAACTATTTCATTGCCTAAAACAGGATTTGAACATCTTGACTGGACCCTTATTTGTTGTACAACTCCCTTTTAAAGACATAGTGCAAAAGAAAATATATGTCCCAGACACATCTGAAGTCTGAGGATTGTTTTTTGAGGAGTCAGACAAGAACTATAATTTCCACATTTTTTTTTAGCACAGGGGCAGTGGGAGTGGGTCACTATAAAGGTAGTATGAGCCAGAGTCTGCACTATAGAGAAAAGGGTCAAGGAAGGAACTGCAATTCCTGAAGAGCAACATGTTCTCTTTCAATAGTCCTCCCCATGGGTCTTTCATAATTCCATAAAACAGGAATAATTAAAATAGAATTTCATTATGGCAAAAGACTAAAGGTCATGTGACAAGTCTTGCTTTTTGGGCCTTGGTTTATTTATTGGTAAATGAGAAAGTTGGACCAGAAATTCTGAAGTGCTGTCCCAATACAACATCCTCAGTTTAAGCATGTACTGAGCATGTATTGAATACCTTTTATGGTTAGCCCCTGGGCACTAAGCTCTCTCTATTATGAACCCAACCATTTATGTTCTCTTCCCTGGAATCAACGGAAGTCTTTTGCCTCACTTCTCTGAGAACCATACAAACAACTTTCTCCCTGAGCTCCGTTTCTTTAGGCAAAACACCCTCCAGCTCTTTCTTTTTTCATAATTTTGAGACCCTTTTCCACATTGAACATGTCCCACTTAGTTCTTTCCATTTTCAAGTGTGGCAGCAGCAGGGGGTCCCAAGACTTCATGGGAAATCAACCTGGTACAACTAGAGCCTGACTTTGATGTTGCTATGCATAATGACCTGTCAGTTATGCCAGCTGAGATTTCATCCAGAGGCTGGGAGTAATTTGAATCTTAGGATTTGTGTTACTTCAGAGAAGGATAAAAGGTTCTAAGAGAGTAAAATCAGGCATAAGAAATGGAAGAAGATTGGGGATCTCTTTCCTTCCGTGGCATCTTCCCAGATGAGCGCTTGGTCGCTCATTGTATTAGTCTTTTATT
>NW_005871321.1:1328321-1333061 GCF_000147115.1 Myotis lucifugus | reverse complement strand
AAAAATCATTGCCCTATTAGTGGATTAAAATAAAAAATGTATTAGCACACAGTTATGTAGGGCAGAAGTCCAGTTTGGCTTGGCTGGGGCTCACAAAAAGGCCAGTGGGCTCTGGTTAGTGTTTCACAATGCTGAAATCCAGGTGTCCACAGCACAGCGTCCTTTCCTGGTTTTCAGGGGGGTGGGAATGCACTTCCAAGCTCATTCAGATTGCTGGAAAAATTCAGTTCCATGTAGTTGTAAGACTAGAGTTCCTGTCTCCTTGCTGGCTGTCAGCATGGGAGGGTGGCAGGAGATAAAATTGATGATGGAGGCAAGAGCCAAGCTGAACAAATTCTAAGTTCAATGGAAAATGATTGGAGGACTTATGCAGGGAAGGGACCTGATCTAATTTTGTGTTTATAGACAATACTCTGGACTATTTCTGGGGAAAGAGTTGTGAAAATACAAGAGAGGGAACAACAATACCAAATCAGATTCTCCTGCTGTGGCCCAGGCCAAAGATCAGGGTGTCTTGCAGTCCAGTGATGGATTCCAAGATCTAAACTCCCAAGCAGTACGGCTTCCAGTTATATGGCACAATTTAAGAAACTCTGGATCAACTCATTTAGTTTTTGAAGCTAGAGTCCTAAAGAATATTTAATACAACTTTGCATTTCAAAGGCAAATCGACGAGAAGACTAAAATCCAGCCTGGTGCCCTTTGCCGAGTGGCCACAGGCCCGGTACTAGCGGCAGCCATCCTTGGTTTGCAGCATGGCCTCTCCCTCGGAAGTCCAGGTCCAGCACAGGCAGCTACTAACCATGGATTGCTTTGTAGCTCCTGACAGGTAACCCCAAGGTTGGTCATCGAAAGCCGCTGGCCTTGGCCTGCACTGGAGCCACTCCCAAGAGGCTCCAGAACCAATACACCTAGTTGCTAGCTTCAGACCACAACTGAGAACCATCTGATTAACTCCATAAGCCACACACCTAAAGGGTGGTCTTGGCAGGCACCAGAACCCACTGGGGTGAACGCTACTCCATGGTGTCAGCCTCTACACTGCGGTCATGGCCAATTCTCACAGCCAGTCAGCCTGAGGGTCAATCCCACCCACTGATGTATCAACAGAAAAATCAAGGGTCAACCACACTGAAGGGCACATACAACCCACAAAAGAGACACTCCTGGAGCTCCTGCCTCAGGTGATCAAGGAGACTAGGACACTGGACCCCACAGGGCACCTTCTACATAAGACCACACTACCAGGAGTGGGAGACATAGCAAATCTACGGAATACATAGAAATAAGCACAGTGAGGAAGCCAAAGTGAGGAGACAAAGAAACATGCCTCAAGTGAAAGAACAGCAAAAAACTGCAGAAAAAGAATAAAATGAAGTGGAGGCAAGCAAGCTACCAGATACTGAGTTGAAAACACTGGTTATAAGGATGCTCAAGGAAGATAGGGAGAACTTCAACAAAGAGATAACAAGCATAAAAAGGGAAATAAATCCAGCCTGGAGTAACGTGTCCAAGTTCACAGTCAGTTGGATGCAGAGCTGTGATTAGAACCTGTGCTTCTTGACTTCTAGCCCAGTGCTCCTTCTACTGCATGCACATGCTTGGAGTTGGTCCTTGTCAAGTGTTCACAGACAAATTATTGTTCATGAAATACAGAGTGCCCCCCTTTTTTGGCTGAGAGAAGAAAGACATGTTTTTGTTCTTGATGTTGAGGGTTGTAATAGGTTGTAATAGGTAAAATTAAAGAGGGCCTGTCTGCAGGTGTCAGGGAGATAAAGAGAGTTTCTAGAAGCAGGACTGATTTATTCTGATTCTACCAGGGTGACCTGGCAAAGCGGAGGCTGGTCCCCTACCAGGTACCAGATATGGGTTCCTGGAAGTTCAAAACTGCTCATATGTCCTTTGTAAGGTCATAAGGCAGGATGCAAGCACAAAACATTGTTAATTCATGTCCTGCTACTTTAGAATCTGCTATAATTAGGAGAAAGTATGTGTGATGCTAATACATGATAAAGGCCAAAATAGTAATGGCATCTTCTCTTAGTGGTAACAATGTACATTTGCATAATGCAATCTCCTTTATTTATTCTTATCCACTTAATCTTACCATGTCTGTATAATTCATACAAGTCACATCTATGTGTGTACATGTATGATATACTAGTGTATACCAATTACATTTATGTCTATTTCTTTTTTCTGTAGTCAGATCCTAGCTTAGTCTAAAGGGAATTGAGCCTTGTCTATGTATGTCTAATGAAGCGATAGATTTGGTAGACCTTAGGCATCTATTTGCATGAATTAATTTATGTGAGAGCCTTGTGTTTAGTTTTTTCTCTTAGTGAAGGAGGAGAGAGCAGGATGGTATGCTATTTAATGCAGAGAGAGGGGACAGGGAGAAGACAGAAGAGTTAAGAGCAGAAGAGTAGAATGGGTAACAGGTCATGTGCTTCTTGGTAGCACCATAAGTCAGTTCATATAAGTAGCTTCTTGGGGCAGAAGGTACAGAAGAAAAGAGAAATACCAGAGATGGAAAGTAGAGGATTATGCTTCTTTCTCAGCTGGGTCTGACCCTTTGAAGAGAAATGTTGGTGGCAAGAGCTAAAAAATCTGTTTCCATGAGATAATTTGTGAGACTTCACTTACAATAAATATATCAGTTAACTATAGCTATATAACAAACCATCCTCTCAAAGTAGTGGCTTTAAACAACTGTACGTTATTTTCTTCCCATGTCTGTGAGTTGTTTGGGCAGTTCTTCTGAACGGGGCTGGTCTTGGTCAAGCAGTTCTTTCGGTCTTCGTGAGACTCAGGCGGTCGTTAGAGTGTTAGTGAATCTACAATAGTCTTAGCTGAACCAACTACCTCTGCTTCACATGTCTCATCCTCTAGCAGTCTGGGCCAGGCATGTTTTTGCAAGCCTCTGTTTACATAAGGTTTGTTATTATCTCCTTGGACAAAATCAGTCACCTGGCCCAAGCCTAGAGTCAATGGGCTGGTTTACAATCAAAGGATATGAATTCGGGGAGGAATGACAACTTTCACAGTCAATCAATTGCATGTAAGCAAACTTTCTTCAGGCTCAGGTGAGAGAGTTGTGCGGAGTTGAGAGAGGAGCATTCTCCCCATTGCTGACCAGAAGACAGCTTGGCTCTGATGTAATGTGTACTGTAAAAAACAGCAGGGTTTGGCAAGGAGCTCTCTCTCCTCACTGCTGAGAAGGTGGTGGAAGCCTGTGATGAGTCAGTTAGTCCATGAGCAGAGCCTCCCTGATGTTCCACTTTGGGCCTGTAGTAGGAGTAGTACATAAATATTTGGTTGTGTATTTTGAGGGACCCTGGGGTGAATCATCCTTAGCAGGAGCACATTATTCCCTTTCAGGGTCCTGAGCATCATGTTTATGGTGAGCAACTGCCCCAAGTGACTGTGCAGGAGACAGCAATAAAGGGACCAGAATAGAAGGACAAGTGGTTACTCACTGATCATAGGCTGATATCTATAATAAAAGTATAATATGCTAATTAGACCAGACAGCTGAACGACCTTCTAGACGACCTTCCAGACAGAGCCGGGGCTGCGAGGACCGAGCCCCTTGCACGAATTTCAGGCATTGGGCCTCTAGTGAAAAATAATTAGAGATGTTAGCTGGATGATGCCGAGGCCCCACAATCATGCAAATGAGAGCTTGGATCAGTAAGATGTGGGTGCTCAGGCCACAGAGACCTCAGGCTGGTGTAACATGGAACGTTCCAGCTTTATTTACATATTTATTTGTAAAGGTCTGTGCACTGCAAAATATGTTGCAACCTAGATTTCCTATCAATGAGGATAAGATTTCTTTCTTGAATTAGGAAGGCTTTCATCTCATCCACTTAGTAGTTCTTCATTCACATATTTTTGTAAAAAGCAGCATGGCAGAAAGAATAGGAAAATGTTCTGCACTGGCATCAGGCATCTGAATTAGCATCTTCATGTTACCCTTTAAGTGATTTAACATTGCTGAATTGCCTAATCTCTCTATGGCTCTCTTTCTCCTCTGTAAAATGGGGATAACCTTATCTTTGTTATGAGGTTGGAGGAAGGATTAATGATAAAGCATGCAAAATAGCTGACACATCACAGGTTTCTAATAACTTTTTTTTTATTGTTGAATTTAATTTATGTCAACTAGAGGCTAGGCATGATCCTACATGCTACAGAATCAAAAACAGTCCATGGTCCCAGAACCTCATATACAGATTTAATGAATAAACACATGAGTAATGACATGCCTGTCTCCCCTACACAGCAATTGAGTTCTTGAGGTCATAGCACTGTGTTCTTCTTTGTAGACCCAGTATCCCAGCATCTAGCACAGAGCTTGATGAGTCAATGTCTTTTCAATTGAATTGGATCATATCTGTGAAGTCTGGTCTTTCTTACCATAATCAACATAGAGTCTCACCAGAAGAGCTGTTGAGTACATTTTGGGAGACTGAATGGCTGAGTGATCAAGGGAGAATGAAAAAAAAAAGAAAAGAGAAAGGAACGAAGGAAGGAAGGAAGGAAGGAAGGAAGGAAGGAAGGAAGGAAGGAAGGAAAGAAGGAAGGAAAGAAGGAAGAAAGGAAAAAGAAAGTAGAATAGGAGAAATGGGAGGAAGAGAGGAACAAAGGAAGGAGGAGAAATAAAATACACAAGATTGGAAGGAAGGAAGGAAGGAAGGAAGGAAGGAAGGAAGGGAGGGAGGGAGGGAGGGAGGG
>NW_005871321.1:1212411-1328221 GCF_000147115.1 Myotis lucifugus | reverse complement strand
GAAGGAAGGAAGGAAGGAAGGAAGGAAGGGAGGGAGGGAGGGAGGGAGGGAGGGAGGGAGGGAGGAAGAAAGAAAAGAAAAAAGAAAAGAAAAGAAAAGAAAAGAAAAGAAAAGAAAAGAAAAGAAAAGATCCTCCTCTTCCTGTCTCCTCCACCAGAATTCTTGAATATTTGCTGCAAAGAAACACCACTACCCACCTCTGCTGGCAATGCCGCAGGAGTAAATGGGCAGGCCCCAGGCAACCTGGGGCAAGGAGGCAGAGGAGGTCTTCGAATTCCCCAGTTTTCTATCTTCTTGGAATGAAGTTGCCTTTTTCTTTTTCCATATTTTTAACCCTCTGACTGACAGCCAATCGCCCTGCCCCCAGTGCTCATGTGTGCTCATCTCAGATACCAAGCTCTCCCCCAGTCCTTTTCTCTCAACACCAACACAAGGGTAATTCATCTTCCCCTGGCTAAGCCCCTCTGGGGAGCTCCGATCTCCCACTCACCTCACCCCCTGCTAGACCCTAACCTCTCACCACCCAACCACTGCCCCCCTCAGTCCTTGCTCCTACCCCTCAGTTGTCAGAATGTGTGAAAATTAATTGATTTGGGAAAGAAGAATTCAGGGGGGCTGTCGTAAATCAAAACATTCCATTCATACTACCCCAGCTTTCAAGGAGAACAGGGAGTCCTCAAAAAAATAAGGAAGAGAAACGAGCTCAGAGGGGGGTGGGGCGAAGGAAGAAAAGTAAGAGGAAGAGGAGGAGATCTGAAAAATTGGATTTAGGGTTCATGTATTAGAAATTTGGCCTGCATGCTTCTTGGGGCGATGTCGCCGCATGAAATAAATACTGTCTTGGGCTTTCAATGAAACTATTGCCATATGTTGTGGGGCTGGAAAGTTGCCCACCCCTTCTCTGCACCCCTAACTCTCCTCCCACCACCCGCCCCTGTTGATTCACTTAAGGCTCTGATTAAGTTTGGTGAAATCCATATCTTTGCCGTCACTTTCCTATATGTTACAGATGGACTGAAAAGGGGAGGCTTGCTGCCAACCAGTGGAGAAGGGGGACCCACTCCTTGCTAGGTGCCAAAAGTACAGGAGTTCAAATGCATGCAATGGTTTTTGCCTGCTTGTGCAAGAATACTGGGAAACACCAGTGAGGTCTGGAAGCGGCCCTTAAAGATTAAGGAGAAAAAAAATCTCTCCTTAATGGAAGAGTGGAAGTTTCAGGGATGCAGGTTTCAGCTCAATAGGAGGGAAATACAGAAATCTTCATAGCAATTAGTACAATTGTAAAATAAAGCAGACTTCTCCAAGAGAGAAAAGCTTTCTTTAACTTGCCATGTGTAAGCACACATGTCAAGGTGCTGATGAAGGAAATTATGAACTGCATGAGGGAATGACCTAGATCTATAGATTACCAACTTCTATGGCTATGGAAACCTTACTATTTGTTTGTTCATGTTTAAAGGAACTGTATTGGAACATCATATATACATATGAAAAAAAGCAGCTATGGATTTTCCTGGAAATTATTTCATATTTTCATTGTCTTCATTAAAGCAAAAAAAAAAAAAAAAAACAACCACAAAGAATCTGGAGTTATTCCATGATGACACAGCATGACAAAGTTCTGATTGACAAAGATATATTTGTCTATAACAACATTAAAAACAAACAAACTTGTCTTGAAGACTCTGGATAATTTTAATTAAAAGATGACTGGAAAAATTGTGACCAGAGTTCTGTACCAAAAGCAATATACTAAGCAACCCTGGTTAGCTCATTTGAAATATCTCAAAATGTAGTGTAGAACCGATTTATTTTTCATATTGCACAAAGTAAACACTTTCAGAGTCTCCAAAACCATGGGGATCCATGGAACATAGTTTTAAAGCAATTGCATAGATCTGTGAGCTCCCACTTCCCTCTGAAGTTGTAAGAGTTTTGAGTATACTAAAGATAGATTTCTTTCTATGGGATCAGCTGAATAAATTCTTCATTTCTTTAGGAGTATAGATTATGTCCATGGAGCAAATTAGGTGTTGTCAATAAGTACTGTACAAAATACACTGATGAATAACATAGATCCAGAGACACAGAAGCATGGAAAAGACAGGGATGGGTGGGTTGGAACATATCAACCAAAGAACCTGTTGTATGCATATATGCATGAACCATGGAAACAGACAATAGGGTGGTGAAGGCCTGGGGTGGGGGCAGGAGTGGGCTAGAAAGGGTCAATGGGGGGAAAGGGGGGCTATATGTAATACTTTCAACAATACAGTTTTTTTAAGTACTGCAAGGGATAAGAAATAATCTCAAATAGGTGTCTTAGTTCAAGATCCTTAGAAGCAGTCCCTGAGGCAAGAGTTTGAGTGTAAGTAGTTCATTGGGAGATAATCAGAGAATATACCAAGAGAGTGGGAAAATATGGAATCCAGGCAAGGAAGAGAAGGAAACCAATAAAAGCAAGTTACCAATAAAAGCAGTGGCACTCTTATCCCACTGGGAACTCTGGGAGCCAGTGTTGAACATGCAGTAAATATACTATAGGGCCCATTTCACACTTATTAGGATCCTACTATTAAAAACAAAACAGAAAAGAACAATTGTTGATGAGGAAGTAGACAAATTGGACCCCTTCTTCAGTGTTAGTGGGAAAGTAAAAATGGTGAAACCATAATGGAAAATAGTATGGTAATTCCTGAAAAAATTAAAAATAAAGTTATCACATGACTCAGTAATTCCACTTATGGGTATATATCCAAAAGAATTGAAAACAGGGACCCAAACGGACATCTGCACACTCATGTTCATAACCACATTATTCACAATAGCCCCAAAATGAAAGCAACCTGTGTCCATCCACTGATAAATAAAGAAAATGTGAGTAATGCTGTAATGAACACAGGGGTGCATATATCTTTGTAAATAAATGTTTTAAAAATTGAAACTTATATAATTTTTAGTAATCGATGTCACCTCAATAAATTTAAAAGTAAAATCAAATAGTAAAAATAAAAAACAAGGAAAATGTGGTATATACATAAAATGGAATATTATTTAGCCTTTAAAAAGTAAATCCTACCATTTGGGGCAACATGGATAAATGCAGAGGGCATTTTGCTAAGTGAAATAAGCCAGACACAGAAAGATACATCTATATGATCTCACTATAGATAAATGCAGAATCTAAACTAGTCAAACTCATTGAAGCAGAGGGTAGAATGGTGGTTGCCAGGGGCTGGGCAGAGGGGAAATGGAGAAGTGATGGTTAAAGGGTACAACATTTTAGTTATGCAAGATATTAATTTCTGGGGACTTAATATGCAGCATAGTGTCTATAACTAACAATAGTATATTGTATACTTACAATTTCTAGGAGAGTAGATTTTATGGTTAGTGTTCTTACCAATAATGATAATAACAATATTTACCTCTATATATAAAAGGCTAAGCAACCGTCTGACTGGTAGCTATGATGCACATTGACCACCAGGGTGCAGATGCTCACCGCAGGAGCTGCCGAGCTGCAGTGACTTGGCAGCAGCAGTCCTCGGGTGATGCACCCCAGAACCAGAAAGGAAGGAGCCCAATTCTGGGGTGTGTCACCGGAGAAATGCCCTCTCGCAATCCAGGACCCCTTAGGGGACGTTGAAGAGCCGGTTTCAGCCTGATCCCTGCAGGCTAGGCTGAGAGATTCCCATGTGCCAGAGGGACCCCGCTCACCCCACAGACACCCTTCGAGCCACTGCACTGCCCCAGGTGTGGCCGGCCGGGGAGAGAACCGCAGGAGGTTGGCTCCAGGATGTGTCCAGCCCATTTAGCCCAGTCCTGCCTGCTGGCCACCTTCTAATTAATTTCCTTTCAATGTGCACAAATCTGTGCACCAGGGCACTAGTTATTATTATAAAGAGGGCAGGAGGAAGCTTCAGTAGGTGATAGATATGTCTATCGTTTTGATGGTGGTGAGGATTTCACAGATGTATAATAATCCCCAAACTTGAGTTGTATACATTAATTATGTACAGCTTTTTACATGTCAAATCATACCTCAATAAAATGTTTTGTGTTTTGTTTTTTTTTAAAAAAGCAGCTATAAAATCTTAGGGTAATTTTTTTACTTTACTGAGCCTTGATGCTTTCATCTATAGTGCACCGGTTAATAATGGCGGATTGTGGAATCAAAGAAAACACGATAATTTCAAGAGGAACATCAAAAGTGCTTTATTCAAAGTAATGTCCATTGCTAGCTACATATTTCCCCCATCTTTCCGGTAATTTGTGGATACCGTCCCAATAGAACTTTGCTTGTTTTGAGGCAAACCGTTCAGAGACCCAATTTTTTACTTCTTTGTATGTTTTGAAGTGCTGCTCAGAAAGTGCGTGTGCCATAGATCAGAACAAGTGGTAATATGAAGGAGTAAGGTCTGGTGAATACAATGGGTGGGTTAATAAATTACTTTCCAGGCAAGCTCTTTTAATGTGTCTTTAACTGGTTTTGAAGTGTGTGATGGTGCATCATCATGAAGCAAAATTACTTTGCCATGTCTTCTGGCACATTCTGGTCATTTCACCATCAAAGTGTGGTTCAAATGGATTATTTGTTGTCGGTATCGATCGGTATTAACGATTTCACCTGGTTTTAGAAGCTCCTAATACACCACAGCCAGGGGTCCTCAAACTTTTTAAACAGGGGGCCAGTTCACTGTCCCTCAGACCGTTGGAGGGCCGGACTATAGTTTAAAAAAAAACCTATGAACAAATTCCTATGCACACTGCACATATCTTATTTTGAAGTAAAAAAACAAAATGGGAACAAATACAATATTTGTATTTGCATGTGGCCCACGGGCCGTAGTTTGAGGACCCCTGCACCACACCTTCCTGATCCCACCAAACACAGAGCACTGTCTTCTTTCCGAAGTGATTTGGCCTTGCAGTCGATGTTGATGGTTGACCTGGGTCAACCCATGATTTCCTGCATTTGGGATTCTCAAAATAAATCCACTTTTCATCGCCAATCACAATTCGATGCTAAAAAGACTTTTTTTCATGCCACTGAAGCAACATTTTACTGATGACTTTTCGGTTTTCCATTTGTCTTTCATTCAGTTGATGTGGCACCCATTTTCCTTCCTTTAAAATCTTTCCCATTGCTTGCAAACAATCAGAAATTGTTTGCTGAGCAACGTTTAATCTTTCTGCAAGTTGTTTTTGAGTTTGACACGCATCTTCATCCAATAATGCTTGTAATTGTTGGTCTTCAAACTTTTTCGGTTGACCTGGACGTTCTTTGTCTTTCACATCGAAATCATCACTTTTAAAGTGTTTAAACCAGCATTCACAAGTATCTTGAGATGGAGCATTTTCACCATAAGCTTCCCAAAGTATTCAGCAGCACTTCTCTTCAAAATAAAGTAATGAATTAAAACTTCCCACAAATGCTCTTTTTTTTGGCACGAAATTCGACATTTTTAAGTGTAAAAATATCTATGATGTTAACACCTTCAGCAAATTTGACATATGAAGTTTTGAAGCTTGCTGTCAATACAACAAAATAGCATACATATCAAATCGCATATATATCAACATATGCGTAACTCCATCTACTGAAAATAATCCGCATTATTAATTGGTACACCTAGTAAAGTTGAGATGACAGTACCTACAGCAGGTAATTGTCATTTGGTCTGCCACGAATATGGACTTACTCTCAATTTGGGGGACTTCAGTGTGTGTCTTGGAGAGAGGTAGGAAGTCCATGTGAAGAAACGCACCCCTTTAGGTATCCTGGTCTTGAAGGCATACCCTGGATCTGGCTGATTTGATACTTCTGCCTTGGACTTCGGAGGTCAACTGAGTGGTTTAGAGATGAAGGAATGAGGGAGAGGGGGATTTCCGTTGGGCAGAAGTGTCCAGGATAGAGTCTACATTCATAGGTGGTGGAGGCTTGCAGAGACCCTAGTGTTGGCTGCCCAGAAATATTCTGTTGCTTAACACAGGCAGAGGTGACTTCTGTTGTTGCTGATGCAATTCCCTCCTCCTAGGGTTCTAGTGGGAATTAAATGGAATTAGCTATATAAAGTATTTTGTACAGCGTCTGGGAGGGAATAGTATGGTTGCTTCCCCTCCTTAACAAAGCAGAAACTTTTAAACAGAACTGCAGACTGACTCCTGAGTGCAAGCTATTTGGCTGTTCCGTTTTCTTGCACCCATCCATCATGCCCTCTCTCCCACGTATTATACTTCATGCGTCCTTCCAGGAAAAACAAAAAGGTGAGCGTTCACAGAAGTTTGTTCCATGACTTAATTCTGTCCAGAAGAAGGCAAAGAATGATGAATGTTTAAAGTTTGGTTGTAGTTCATTGGCATCATCTATCATAGTGGTTTTTGGACTTTTTTTTTTCTGTTTCTTACTGGTGGTCACATTTTTTTTCCTCCTTGTGAAATTCTACACTGAATCCCAATATGTGAATTAAAAGTTAAGTTGCTATTTAGTCTCTGCTTTGCAATACATTCTTCCCATTTTTTGAGAATGACTTTCTGCTGTGTATTATAATAATTTGTCCTCTGTCTTATCCCACTTCCTTAGTTCTTCATCCGGATACCCTCTTCTCTATGTCCATTCTCATCTTTACACATATGGCAACATTATGCAGCTGGTAGCCATTCAATGGCGAGCTAGCAGAGGAAGGATCCAGGAGTGGCAGGGGTAGCTTAGCTACATTTTTAATCCCCAGCAGCACTTTCCTGTGAAGACCTGGTTTTAGTCCTTACTGAATGACCTTGAGTACCTTACTGGATCTCTGCATCTCAGTTTCCTCATCTATGAAATGGGAATGCTCCAAAATATTTCACTTAATATGTGTATGTCATAGATATTGTAATGCAATGAGGTAAATGTCATTGTCCAAGTTTTAAGGCCCCTGACCTAGGGGGTTGACCGAGGACCTTGCTCAAGATTAGCAATGAATAACAGGCCGAGTGGAGACTTGTATCTAAGGTAGATGGGTCTCTAAAGCCCCTGTTCTTAATATAAAATTATCAAAGTCCCAAGTGGCAGAATAAAGAAGCTAATAAGTGTAGTGGGACCACCTAGGAGAGATGAGAGGGAACAGGCACTACAGGGCCATAGTCTAGTGTTGGAGGAGGGAGGATTACCTGCCAGGAGAAGTGTAAGTTTCATTGCAATGACATGTGCATGTGACCATTAAGAGTGGAGCTACATGGAGACACCTGTATACATTTAAAAGACAAGCAATACTGATGAATTTTAAGTTTAAGGGTTACAAATAGAATTTGATTTTTGATTAGGAAAATAGCTTTCTGCAAACTACAGAATATTTCACTAAGAATAGTGACAGACACAAGGATCCAGGAGAAATAGGAAAATTAAAATATCATTGTCTTTCTTTCAAAAATAGGCATGGGGCTAAATTAAGAGACATTTCAGCCACCTTAAAAGTGTTTTTTTTTTACCATGTTATAAAAATAAGGAGAAACACAAAAGGAAACATTAATTGAGTGACTAATGTAGATGCAGCCAAGAATCCCATCAAATAGATGCTTGTCTCTTTTTAGAGATAAGACTCCAAAGAGGTGAAATGGGCTGATTCATAGTTGCAGAGTCAGTAACCATAGAGTTGGTACCCAATTCCAGGCTTCCCTGATTCCAAAGACTTGCTCTGTCTGATGCTTCAAGGACTGCCTCTTAAAGAATAAACAACGCTTCTGATTTTGATTCTGAGGAGTTACTTCCCAATATTTCAAAGGAATTATATAATAGATACACTGTGTGGCGTTATTACTACTGACAGAGCCAATGAATCATTCACATCTCTAACCGGGTGGTGTAACTGTTCCTGCCATGGTTGTCTTGTCCGCTTTCCATCCAGAGTTTTGGATTAAATATTCATTCACCATTAAAATATTAATGCAGCCCTACTGTTTCTGTAACAAATATTAATTTCTTATGGCATTTCCAGGCAATGCATAAGTTTTACATTTCACATCCCACAGGAAATTGCTCATCTCCTGGCCCCTTTTGTTCATGGTTCTGTTCACTCCTTTTGGCTACAGAAGTCTGGAGGGAGCAGCCGGGGAGAGGACACAGGTTTGTAAACCAAGCCCCTACCCAGCCACTGCGCTCCTTCCTTCTCACCGCTGAGTTGTATCTGGTCCAAGGAATGTTCCAACCAGCAATCTGGGAAGCCAGTGGCACAAAGCAAGGGACAATCACTGGGATCAGAACCACTGTCTGAGTTAAACTTCTAGACATCGCTGAGTGTCAGGACTTCAGGATGGACCATTTCTCCTCCTTCATTATCTCAACACCACTTTTTCCTCTTTCCAGACATGGGTTCACTCCTCCACCCCCATTTTTCAGGTATTTTTATTAGAAGGACACCATATTCAATTTTTTTTTTGGGGGGGGGTACCAATTCTTACTAAGAGAGGCCTCTACTTAGCACTTTTGCAACTATGGTGCTCAGAATTATCTGGTTGTTCTTGTCCAGATGTAAATCCCTTGGCCCACTGTGACCCACTACACCAGAATCTGGGTCAAGGCCTAGAAGATTACAATACATTCCAAAGTCTGAGAAGCTTCAGGCTAAGTATTGGGTTAAGTAGGCTTTGATTTCAGACAGACTTGGATTTGACTCCACTTCTTATTTACTCTGGGACTCTGGGCAAGTTAACGTTGTAGTTTCTCCATTCATAAAAATGGGCATAGTAACACTTCATTCAATCAAGGCCCTAAACATATCTATCACCTCCAAAAGGTTCCTTCTTCCCCACCTATTTAAGAGCTGTTTAAAATAACAATAATAAGACATAGTTCAAAATATGATGTTTGACATAATATGAGATATCTATATATATAAAAGCCTAAGCGACCGGCCAACTGAACGGCCGGCCAACTGGTCACTATGACGGGCACTGACCACTGGGGGCAGACACTCAGTGCAGGAGCTGCCCCCTGGTGATCAGTGCGCTCCCACAGCCAACATTCTGAGGTCCCTCCCCCCAGCTGACCAACCTCCACAGTCCCTCCCTCCCTGCCAGCCGGCCCCAATTCTGACTGGGAAAAATGGCCCCGATGGGCCCCAACTGCCGGCCAGGCCGAGGGACCTCACCAGTGCACGAATTCGTGCACCAGGACTTTAGTTATATATAAAACATCACCACAGTTCACGACACAGTGTTCAGTAAATACTATCTATTAATAGTGATGATAGTGTCAAATACATAGGTGAATAATGTGGCCAACCACAACCTGTACACAGGAAAAGATACCAGCTAGCACTGTTTATTTAGCTCCTGCTCCATCAGTGCACGGGTATCCCCAGGATCTGAAACACTTATAAGAAACCATTAAAGATTCTCAAAGTTAGAACTGGAGTTCAGGCACCCTAACCGAGGGCCTCCAACATGTTCTCTGTAATGCTTTTGGTTTTCAGAATTAATTCATACTGGGGAGCTGAGAGGAGTTCCTTTCTGACAGGCCGTGAAGGCAGCCAGTTCACTGGGCAATTACTCATGACTATTTCAGGCTGTTGTAAGTTGCTCAGTGCCTGGTCCTTCCACTTGGCACATTCCGAAACAGAGCTCACTAGGCTTTGCTGCTCCATCCCAGCACCACTGGGATTTATCTAGGGGTTTTGAGGAAAAAGTCTTGGAATTATAGAATTCTAGGGTTTAGGATTGAACATACCCAGGTAGAAATCCTGCCTCGACAGCCTATCAGCTGATTAAAATCAGACAAGTCATTTAACCTCTTGAATCCTTATTTTCTGCCCTTTAAAAGTAGGGGACGACTCATACAATTTAACAAAAGGAAGATAAACAATCCAATCAAAAAATGGGCAAAAGACCTAAATAGACACTTTTTGAAAGAGGACATACAGAAAGCCAAGAGACATATGAAAACATGCTCAAAGTCACTAATCATCCAAGAGATGCAAATCAAAACGACAATAAGGTACCATTTGACACCTGTCAGAATGGCTATCATCAACAAATCAACAAACGACAAGTGCTGGTGAGAATGTGGAGAAAAAGGAACTCTCGTGCACTGCTGGTGGGAATGCAGACTGTGCAAGACAGTATGGAGTTTCCTCAAAATATTAAAAATGGAACTGCTATTTGAGCCAGTGATCCCACTTCTAGGAATATAGCCCAAGAAAACAGAAACACCAACCAGAAAGGATATATACACTCCTATGTTCACAGCAGCACAATTTACCATAACTAAGATTTGGAAACAGCCTAAGTGCCTATCAGCAGATGAGTGAATTAAAAAACTGTGGTACATCTACACAATGGAATACTATGCTGCTGTAAAAAAGAAGGAATTCTTACCATTTGCAACAGCATATATGGAACTGGAGAGCATCATGCTAAGCAAAATAAGCCAGTCAGAGAAAGATAAATATCACATGATCTAACTCATTTGTGGAATATAATGAACAACATAAACTGATGAACAAAAATAGAACCAAAGACATATAAGCATCGAACAGACTGTTCAACCTATGAGGGAAGGCAGGCGGGGGGTGGGGGGAGAGGGTGATCAACCAAAGGACTTGTATGCATGCATATGAGCATAATCAATGTACACAGATAGTAGGGGGGTGAGGCATGAGCTGGAGGGTGGGAGCGGCCAGGGAGAGATCAATGGGGAGACTCATGTTATACTTTAAACAATAAAGAATTTAAATTTAAAAACAAGTAGGGGACATATTCTCCTTTATGTTATAAGGTTTAAATAAGAAGATACATGCAAAGTATTAAATCATAACAGTTGTACTTTCTTTTATCATTTTTAATTCTTTTCTTTTGATCTATATTTTTAAGATTTTTATCTTTCTTATAAAATTTGGCAAAATAATTGCTGTAATTCATCCTTTAGTTTTCATTATGTACTCCCCTTTCCCTCTAGCCCCTTATTGTATCAATTTCTCTGGACATAGAGAGAACTCTTTAAGCCATGCGACTACAAAAGTAAATATTCCTTTGGGGTCAGAGTAGTACCGAACAAAACTTCATAATCACTTAGATGTATGCTTTCTTTAAAAGTTGTCACCATCAACACCTGTTCATCCTTCCAAAGTCACAGCTATTCAGAAGGTTGAATTATTGTCAAGTACAGTTGAAGATCCAGTGTGCTGAGGCTGCAAAACCCAGTTGTCCCAAACTAGATGTGTCCATAAAAATGGAATGTTTAGAGCCAGGGAAACACTGGTCTGTCCTCACCTGTGCTAGTTGGCTCACAGCTAGAATGGTGTGCCCAGTTCTGGGAATCTCACTTTGATGTCTGTGCAGACCAATGGTAGCATATTAAAGAGAAAATCATTGCGAAGATGAAAAAGGAAAGAGCCAGATAAGAGCAGGTGAAAGAAAGAAAAACTGGGGCCGTGAAATGTAAGATAAGATGATGAGGGATGGACTAAGATGTGATTACTGGCTTCAAAAATCTGAAGGGAATATTTTCCAAGATGGGCATTTTAATTTATTTTATTTCAAATTAGGTCTTTAAGAAAATAAAACAGATTTCTTTGCATAATTCCTCTAAAAACCCCACTGGTCCTAACATTTCCCCCACTGAGTACATAGTCTTTAATAATATAGCTGGGTGAGGTTAATTAATGTTTTAAAATTACATACACATTCATATTTGAATTTTTAGATAAATATGAAATGGCAATAAGTGTTGTTGAGACTATACTTTGTACTTAAATGAGTTACAATAATAAATCCTAGAGAGAATCTTTGAACATCTTTGAACATCAGTGAAAAAGCACATTACATGTCTTAATAACAAGGGTTCAATAATTTAATTGTTCTGTTATGGTTTTTGCTTGAGGTTGCACTTTTAGTGAAAGCAATATGCTTTATTTGTACTGAAAAATATATAAAGCACATTAGGAAATTTTAAAAAGAATCTGAACGGAAAATTCGGATTCGACATACCCTGTGAAACTGCAAATGGGTAAAATTAGAATCGGTGATTAAATTTCACAGGGTTATGTGGTTGAATATATAATAAACAATTTTCTAACAACAGGGGTATCCAAAGATGAAATTGGCTAGCCCATGAGGTAGTAAGCCCCCCATTACTGCAGACCTTCCAGCAAAAGCTTGTGGGAGGGATGTTATCCATATAAATCTCTGAGTGTAGACTATATTTAAAAAGTCTTGCCCTAGCCAGTTTTCTCAGTAGTTAGAGCATTGGCTGGCAGACTGAAGGGTCTTGAGTTCAATTCCAGGGAAAGGCACGTACCTTGGTTGCAGGCTCAATCCCTGGCCCTGGTTGGGGCGCATGCGGGAGGCAACCAGTCGATGTGCCTCTCTCACATCAATTTTCTCTCTCTCTCTCTCTCTCTCTCTCTCTCTCTCTCTCTCTCCCTTCCTTCCTTCCAATCCTCTCTAGAAAATCAATGGAAAAAATATTCTCTGTTGAGGATTAACAACAAAAAAAGTCTTTAGAAATGCCTGTGATTCTATGAATGAGTCATAGAAATACTGTACAAGGACAACATTTTTCAGTGTGTTCTTCAGAACAGACTTGTGCTTGATTAAGGGTTTCATAATCAATTAAATTTGAGAAATTATTGTTTGGCTTGGTTAAACATCTTCTCAGGGGATTTACTTAATTCATGAGTATTGTGAATCTCCAAAAATATACAGATGATAAAAAATATTTCCCAGAATTGGTTTGGTTATAGAACCCTTTTATTTATCATGCTGTTTTTACTAGTGGAACATCTCATAATACTAGTGTATGGCAAACCCTTGTGTAGTATTGAAGTAGTAGAGTGGGCTTTGGAGTCTGAAAGAAAAGGCTCAAATCTTTACTCTGCTATTTACCTGCCATTAATGTTTGAACAGGTTTTATTTCTCTCAGTCCACAAGGTTTGAAAGATACAGAGCATAATACTTGATACATTGTAAGACTATGCCAAATGTTAACTAGCATCATCATCAACATTGTCATCATTATCAACATCATCACTACCATCTTCTTCATCATCATCACCATCACTATCATCCTTATCAGTACTCTTGACAAGATCTGATAGGGATTCTGCTTCTACATTAGTCTTTAGTTATTTGATATTTAATCCAGTAAAATTTTCATGACATTAACTTTTTGTAGGAGAATTTGAAAATACAGATGTAATTTTAAAACATGCATGGTCCCTGACTCCTCCAATTTTTTTCAAAGGAAACTCCCTTCAAAAATATTTGTACATATACACAAATACATCAGCACACTAGAGCATGGTGCATCAAAAGACTAAAATAACCTAAATGTCTATCACTACAGGGCTTGTTACCAAAATGAAACAGAACAAAACAAAACAAAACTTTTCACTGTGGAATTCAATGTGATCATTAAAAAGAAAGATATAGCTCTTTTCTATGAAAAGATTCTTTTTGGTTGTATTCCAGTGCCTGAATCATGGTTCATTGCAGACAATCACCAAATACTTTTGAAATACAATGATTCAATATTATGATATATTTCTGAGAAAGGAAGGAATCTGCAAAACAAAACCATATAATTTGTGTGTGTATCTCTGTGTATACTAATATATATACATATATACATATATACATATATATATATATGGTCCACATATACATGTATAGACATGGATATGCATTTATGTATACATATAATAAGCATATATATCATATAGCATATAAAATGTACATAAATATATATCAGTAGCTAAGAACTTGAAGCATAGTTAACCTTGGCCCAAACCTAAATTTTAGGTTTTAATATTAAAAAGCCTTCCCTATGATTTCTGTAAGTTCCAGGACTTTTCCCTTTTGTTTTTCTCCATATAGTTGTTCCTACATATATTCATGCTACTTCCATTATATCCCATTTGAACTTGGGATGCCCAACTCAACCTTTTTACCTGTATCTCCAAGAATCAATTCACTCCCAAGTTCTTTCTTATCTTGTTAACACTGCTGAAGATTTTAGAGTTACTAAGCATATGGGGTGGCATTAAAACACATATGACATCCTTCTATCTTGCTGGCTTCACTATGACTTCTTTCCTCTTTCTCCAGCCCTCTCCACTCTTCCTCCACCTCCAGAGCAACAGCCTAATTCTTGGGTTTGTTTCTTCCCAAGTCCTATTTTCTTAAGAGCTTTTTTTCCAACTCAAATGCATTCCCAAACAAATGCCCATTGAACAAGTTTTCCATCTAATTACAATTATAAATGTATAGACAAAAGCATTATACCATTAATAGTCACAATCTTTAGGGTCTGAGCTTATAGATACTGGAATATATGGTTGACTAAGGGATTTTATATTTTCATGGACATACTTCTCTATTGCTTGAACTTTCTTAGTATGTTTTATGTTTATAATCACATGAATTATAGGAGATATACACAGTGCCAGTTCACTCTTTCTATGGCCTGAAACTGGGGTGGGGAACCTTTTTCCTGCCAAGGGCCATCTGGGTATTTATAACATCATTTGCAGGCCATACAAAATTATCAACTTAAAAATTAGCCTGCTATATTTGGTCAAACATTTAATTAACTTACCACTAATGCCTTGGCAAGGCCAGACCAAATGATTTCACAGGCCTTATATGGCCCATGGGCTGGATGATACCCCTGGAATAAAAGGACATGTGACAATGAGAAGTTGAGCCTCTCTGGTGATGAAACACTGCAGAATGAGAGGAGAAACCAGTTAAGAGGGGACTTGACTCTCTTACAACTAATTGAACTTTGAACTCTGTGTATTGGGGAAAGGAACTTGGATCTCCTCGAGTGATCTAGTGGAGACATAAGAGCAGCCGAAAAACAGCATTTCTATATTAAGCAGATGCCGTAGCTGAAAGTAAAAGCCCTTCAACTTAGTCATAAGAAGAGCATATTGCTCAAATAAAGTCCAGGCTAATACCACTCTTAATACATCTGCAAGGCAGAGCTCTGCTGAGACACTTTTCAGCAGCTCTCCATTCTGCTCACTAGCTGTGGAAGCATTGGATACCTGGCTGCTGAGATAATAACACCAATGGCATTGGAACACGTTAGAGGTGTGACTAATCTTTGTTTCCTTCTCCTTTCTCATGCTTGAAATCAAATCCTTCTCTTTCTTTCAGGGAGTTGATTTCCATAGAAAATGCTACTAATTGATAGCCCACAGGATGTAAAGTAAGCATTTTTCTTGGAGGCCCAAGAAGTCCCTAGGGATGTTTATTTAGCTGTATATCTTGCTCTGGCCTCAGAGGTTCATGGGGGAGCAGAAAAGAAGTAAGAATCACAACGAAAACAGTATTAAATAATAACAATGGCAGATATAATGTGAGTGCTACATGCTAAGTTCGGCAACAAAGAATTTTACAGGCAAGACTGATTCAAACTTTTCAAGTCCATGCGATAAGTATCATCTTTTTATGCTTATTTTACATAAATAAACTAAGGCTCAATTAGGTTAATGTGCCCAACGTGGGTGATATGACTAGACTGTCTCACCTAAATGAGCACTAACAAGAGCTGTTCACTTTCCTAAGTGACTCAAAACTATGAAATTTGGAACTCAAAGGATGCTCAGGGACAAGAGTCCAACCTCCTTGTTTTACAATGGGATGCTGAAATCCAGAATGGTACTCAAAATCATGGCATCACAGAGGAGAGCTCGCCGTGATGAGGCCAGGAAACTCTATTTAGTACCACTCTGCTACTCTAGTGCATAACAATCAGTCCAAAAGATGGGAAGTCCTCAAGACTCTTACCACCACACTTAGCCCCATCTACACCTGTGCAAACCAGGCCCTGGCATTTACAATGAGCTTCCCACAAGACAACCAAGGAGAGGGGCCTCCAGCTTCTAGGAAGAACCCTACTTATCCCCCAGTGAAGCCTCCCAAATGGATCAGACAGACAGGAAGAAAGCTGGCTCTGTGGCATCTGGTTAGAGAATGGGAATAGATTGCTGGCATGTTCTGAAATGCCATTAAATTTCACTGAATATCAGTCCCTTCCTGCTCTTACAGAGTGATCTGTCTCCATGGTTCCATTCAGATCTTTCCAACTCTCCAATCCTCAAGAAGAAAGTAAAAGCCCTTCCACGGGCTTTACAAGCATTCTTGCAGAGCTGAGTGGGGACAAAAATGTCTTGATCAGACCAGCTCGGATTCCATTTTATCTTCTTCCAGCAGCACACCATTGGGAAAAGCACTGGTGTCAGGCAATGTGCGCTCTCAACTTCCAGCTGTTGTTTTTTTAACTACTTTACTGAGGTATGGTTGACATATCTTCTTTACAGAGGTATGATTGACATATCTTTCATCTTGAACTCAAAGAACATGGCATGCCACTTTACTCTTCTGAGTCTAATTCCTTCACCGCTAGTTTTACAAATGAGCTACAATGGTCACTTTAACTCATATGGGTGAGGGGGCTAAGTAAAAAGAAGCAAGCACAAACCTGCTTGTAAACAAAGAGGCAGAAAACAAATACAACAAAGATGTTGATTGACTCTTATTGTGGCATTGTGGAGCACGAGAGCCGGGAGGTAGAGATTTACAATTTGTCTAGGTTTTGTCATTAACTTCTGTGGGTTTTGATACAGCTAAAAAAAATAAGAAAGTTACAATACATGTAAAATTGCCTTCAAATAATTTTAGATCATGAGAGTTTGAAATGACCATTCTCCTGAGCATCAAAGTCCAGGATGCTGTTCAGAAACTAAGTCCCACAAGGCTGCAGAGATCATGGACTCAGTTTTGTCTCCATGGATTTTTTTTGAATATCATTGTTTTTCTAAGTTACAATTTCTTCCAGGTCATACACACCTTTGCATAAGGGGGAAAAAGACACTTAATGGATGTATATATGTCATTTATGTTTCAAATTACACATCTGAGCTAGAAGGGCCATCCTGGAATTAGGTACATGAAACAAAAATGTCTACCTATATCTTAAGGAGACAAACCGTTTATATCTTGGGCAAACATCAATAACAGAGACATAAATGTGATGAAGATTGACTAGGGGAGGGTTGAGCAATTGACTAACATGACTCATTCTTGCCTCACTCACATTTAACAACAACAACAACAACAATAATAATAGCCTGCAGAATGGCTCCTATGTGTAAGAGTTTTATTTACATCACCTCATGTAATTTTCCTAATAAACCTGTGGTGTGAAGTGAATGCCCACTTCTGAGGGATGAAGAAATGGAGGATGAAACATATTGTATAATTTACTCAAGATCACAAATGAGCAAGGGATAGAAACTTGATTAGAAACCAGGATCACCTAAATATAAAACACTTCCAGGTACAACACAGCAATGTTTCTCCTTAGATGGACAGATTTCATCTGCCTTCCATTTTGGAATTGTGCTTGGCATATAGTCAACAACCACTAGATGTTCCTTGATTATACTGAGTTTACATTGTGAGAATAGATCAGGTTGAATGGCAAGAGGGTGGAATTTTTGCTGGCCTATAAAGCATTAAATCCTGAGTTTTCCTCCTATCTTGAACATTGTTGTATTGTGTGATGTTGAGAAAGCCACTAAATCTTTCCCTGGCTTGGTTTCCATGTTTGTAAATGAGGACTATTTTACCTGCCTCATGTACTATCAGGGCAGTTGCAGAAATCAAATGACATGTCAGGACAAGTACTTGGCAATAGAAAGACATTGCTATTACTGTTGCTCTTTATGATGAAGCATAAGGGTTTATGGTATCTCGCTCTGAAAGATAACTGTGATAAACTCACATAAGCCAAGAAATAGAATGATTGTGGGCAAATACATGAATGGAGGGAAGTAGGAGGTGTGTGGGTGAGCACGATGAGTAATATTGGCACTTTGGGGCATTATGAATATCACAGGAGTTCATGGGAGGCTGAATTCAACCCAGGACAACAAGTCTGCAGGGTGAACTGGAGGTGAAACAGGTGGGTATTGGGAGAAGTCAGAGATGGGAATGATTGACTCACCATCTCACTCCTGGATCCATCTCCTAGAACCACAAACCAGGTATTAACCTCACAACATAGCTTAAGACTCCCCCCAAAAGGTCCATCTAATAGATTTTTATTGGGTACCTACTAAGTGCATGGGAATGGGAAGACAGTCAAGAGTAACTATTATACAGAGAATGGTCATAAGGGCCAAGAGATATATTGAAAAGTGATTAAAATAGAACCTGGAATAAATTCACCATTTACTGAGTGACAGTGATGGTAGTGGTGGTGTTCATTTGATGCTCAGGAAGTGTAGATGCAGAAATGTACAATGTATAGTCCCTGCCTTCAGGAAAGCTCACAACCACTTGGACCAGTGCTAGAGCAGGACAGGAAAGACTTGAAAGAGGAAGGAATAAGATGGTGCTGTGGTAGATTGCTTGCAAAAATGACTCCAATGTCCTGCTGATTCCTGCATCAACACCTTTTGACAGGTTCCCCCATCAAGAGGTAGAGTCTACCTCACCACCCCTGGAGTTTGGGCGTGACTTGGGACTTGCTTTGCCAAGAGAACACAGCAGAAGGCTTTTCACACTCTACTTTCTCTCTTGGATCCCTGCCAACTGCCATGAGGACAATCCCAAGCTAGCCAGTGGGTTTTGAGTTGATTAGGGTGTTTGGCTTTGGGGTAAGAGTTGAGAGGGGAGGACAGGCTACCCACCATCCAGGGGTGGGGCTCCTTGAAGGCATGCACCAAAGTCTGAGCAAGGGAACACCAGGAGTGAAACCCACAAAGGTCAAATGGATAATTCCTGTCTAACCTTAAACCATGAGAGAAGGGAAAAGTTAAATCACCAACAAGAAACAGGTCAGGAAACAGAAGGGGTTTCAGGATAAATAAATAAAAAAGTGACACAGGTAAAGGCTGGGGACATGGTAAATCAACATCCCCATCCAAAAAAAGATGTGACCTTAGGCCAGCACAGAATTCCCAGTAATCCCTGTCACTCCCTCCAAGGAGAAAGAAAGAGAAGTCTGGAGAGTGTGTGTCAATGATAAAACCCAGAAAAATCTGTGTCTTGAACTATACTCTGAAATCCTTTATCCATCTCTTTTGTTATTCCTTTCTTCAAGATTCTTTCTTTTGCTCTCTAAGTCAAGACATTTGTTAAGGTTTTCTCCTTGGGATCGATGTTACTGCTGCATACCAAATAATTCTGATCACATGGTAGGTTAGCCCCCTGGGCACATAGTAGGGTCACACTTCCTATTTCTCTTTGGTTAAGTGGAACATGAGGCCACCCCTGGTGAAAGAGTACTAAAGGTAAGTCATATGTTTCTCTTCCATGCCAGGGAGTTTAATAAATGAACTTGTGACCCACTAGGGGTTTCTTTTCTGCTGTAGAGACCAGCAGCATTGAAGATGGTGGCGACTCCACCAATGTGGCCCCCGAGTAATAGCGATTAGTAAAGTTCCCCTACAAGCTGATGATGGATAAGAAATAAACAAACCTGTGTTATTTTAAGCCACTGAGAGCTGGAGGTTAGTTGTTACTGAAGCAAAACCCAATCTGTCTTCATCAATGGGGCCCTCTTCTGCTTGCTGGTCTAAATGAGTTTCTCAGAGTGTGTTCTCTAGGATACTAGCTCTGAGAGGTTGTCTGTTAAAGGGATTTTAAGGTGAAAAAACTCCAGGGAACACACACTACCCTATTCTCATCTTAGAAAATCCCAATAAACACCTTGGAGCAAATGGGAATATACTGTTCTAGACCCTGCCCTTGGCAAACCTATCCTTTTTAAGGTTTCAACCACCACCAATATGCAGCTTATCCCTAATATATACCTCCTACATCTAGATATTCCCACATGGAATGTTCTCCTGGCATTTCAGCTTTAATATGGCAGATCCCAAACTCATGACCTTCCTACAGTTCAACCAATCTCTGTGACTCCCCTCTCTGTGGACAAATTTGGGGTAGACTTTTCATCCAAAGTTCCCTTTTAAAGTTTCCATGCATCCACCAAGCTGCGCCAGGTCACCCTGACTCCTGGTGGTTGCACCTAATACAGGTACTGAACAGTGCATTTTCTCTTGAAAAGACTACACTGCTAGAAAGGTGTATAGTTTATTTGGATGCTCTATTGAGTCCACTCTTCTCAGTGTATTCCACAAATAATTGCTTTCGGGAAGGAGACTTTGCTTGCAATCTCTTTTACACAGACAAAGTGTGGAGCTCAGAACTTACCCAAGTAATTCCATAGAGAAAGGAGAACAGAAAGAACTAAAATCAGCCTAAAATTTAAGATAACCCTTAGAGAGTGCTACCTCTGTACTGGGCACAATGCTAAATGTTTCCCATGGAGTTTTGTCATTTACTCTTCCCATTTGCCCAAAGGCAGGCAATATTTTTATTCAATTTTACAGATAAAATAATGAAGGCTCAGAGAGGCTTAGAGGCTTTCTGAAGGTACAACAGTAAAACAATGGGGGAGCCAGAACAAAAATGTGAGCAATGAGACTCCAGAGCTGTGCTCTAGACTGCTACTTCATTACACTGCGCCCCCAAGGAACACACATGGATGAGTCTGCCTTTCATGTTCACTGTTATGCTAAGTCCTTTGTAGCATTTTCACATGTAACTCCCTAAATCTGACCCGGGAGGTAAATGTGCTCATTCATGGGAAAACTCATTTCCAGAAAGAAGAATGAATTTGTTTAAGGCTCCCAAATGGTAGAGACTTCTTCTGTGGTTTCTTTCACTGGGTTGCTTCCTATGGGGTCACCTAACCTTCCTTTCTGTCCCACTGACCTGGCAGGGAGCTTGCCTAATCCTTCCACAACTAGCTCCACACAGTTTTTCCATACTCACAAACTATGGTTCTTTGAAAGCCCATCTATTACCCACTCACTCAAGAAGCACATGGTGAGATTTTACTACATACCAGCCCCTGCTGAGATGATGATGCAGAGCAGTGAGCACAACACCGTCCCTGTCCTCATGCAGCTCACACTCTATAGGAGGAGAGACAATAAGCAAATGCACCAAGAAATAATATATGTAAAGTAAGAGAAGGTGAAACAGAGATAAACAAAGCAGGTTAAAAATTTTAAAAAAAAGGAGAATAATGGTAGATGAGCTTTTGAATAAAATGGCCCAAGAAGACTCTCGGAGGCACTGACATGGGAGTGAACACTTAAATCAATCCTTAAACATAGGACTCTCTTTTCTCTCCGCTCCCCAGTATATTTTAGCATCACCACCCCTCCCCCCCACACACACACTTAAGCACCAATATACACACGCACATGCACACACACATGAACATTTGCATGCTCTGCATTCCTCCTCTGATCTGAGCCATCAGTCTTGGTTGCTTCTGCCTTCACAGCATAAAACTACCAGTTCGTCATTTACTGTTCCTTTCAACCAGTGGTTCTACAAGATCAGTGTTCATGAGCCTCATCCTAGAAGCTCATTAAAAGATGATATTGTCCGGCAGGTGTGGCTCAGTGGTTGAGCATCAATCCATGCACCAAGAGGTCCCAGTTCAATTCCCAGTCAAGGCACATGGCTGGGGTTGTGTGCTTGATCCCCAGTGTGTGTGTGTGTGGGAGGGGGCGGGAGGGGCGTGCAGGAGGCAGCCGATCAATGTTTCTCTTTCATCGATGTTTCTTTCTTTCCCTTCTCCCTTTCCCTATCTCTCAAAATCAATAAAATTATTTATTTTTTTAAAAAGATGATCTCTGGGACAGAAACCAGTAGGTCTGGGATCGGAGCCTGTGAATCTAAAGGCCAGATAACATGGATGCAGGGTCAGGGCCTAGTGTCTCACCATTTGATTTGTTCTTCCTCTGACACCTGGGAAAGGCAGCATCCTCTTCTAGACTAGTGGGGTGGCTCAATGATTGCCTTTGGAGTCAACAAGACTTAGATTTTCAATCCTCTTATACAGTTTCCCTAAGCCTTGCTTATCTAATCTGTCAAATGGGGGCAATGATACTACCTTCCTTAAGTTGCTAGAAAGACTACATGAGATAATACACGTGAAGCATGTGATACCAAGCTCTCAGGGAACCTCGATAAGAGCTATTTTAGTTCCTGTTCATCTGTCCCAGGACACTATCTAACTGGTTCCACACCCACCCCTTCAGAGACCCTAAAGAAGCTCTGGAGCCCCCTAAAATTTTCTCTGCAGCTTCAGAGTCACTGACAAGAGAGAATGGCTTGCCCCAGTTATGTAGAAATCTAGTTTCTGAACTGGAATAAGAGGTGAGGTTGCCTAACTCCCAGATATTTTTTTCTCACTACTTAGTCATCTCTATTCTGTTTTTAAGTCATACCTCCCTGACTTCCCAGGGAAAATGGGGTCCAGAGGATGTTCTATTTAGAGACATCACAGTGGTGTGAATATAGGTTAGGTCTCTCCAGTCACATTGCCTGGGTCAAAACTGTCTCCATCATCTAGTTATCTAGTTGCGGCATAGCCTTGGGCCAGTACATGCTGTGTTATATATATATATTTCTATGTTAAATATATTTTTACTTTACATATATTTGTAACATTTTTTTTAGATAGTAAGTTAAATGTATAGCCTAGAGATTGTTACCACAAACATCTAGTTTCAAATACCTGTTTGCCAGTTCTATGACTTTGGGCAAGGACTCTAAACTTGAACCTCAGTTTCTTCCACCTCTAAAATGGGGATTACGATATCTGATTCTTTGTTTGTGTGTGTGTTAAAATAGATAATGCATGCTTAACATAAACACCATATCCTACATATGGTAGATATTGAACAAGAGTGGACATCTCTATGTCATAGATCTTGATCACAATTTGCAAGTGCCTTTGACCATCTGAGTTAACTTTGCTAATGTGAAGGCCATCTAATTATAGCCCTGATAGGAAGTTGACTATTTATTTCATGAATCCCAGGGACAACAAACTCAATACCTTGCTAGGTAGTATCGGGTGGCACTTATTTTCCAGATAGGAATACAAACCTCTGCTTCTGAAGAAGAAATTTAGTTTCATTCTATGATGTCTGTATTTGCACCGGGCAATGCCTTCTCACACAGCACCTGTTTTCCACTGATGATAACTATTTTAGGATCCAGTTGGCTGCCCTGTGAATCTGTACCCTGGCACCCGGCACTGGACTGTTGCCTTCATCCTGAGCTGAAGTATTTCAACCTGCTCTCCAGCTCTAACACCTTAACTTATGTCCTGTTTGAACTGGTTTCACAGTCGAAAGGTCAATGTTTCAAAACTCATTTCTAATAAACAGAGGTTCCATTTGAGGCTTTCCAGCATGGGGACACCATTTCAGGCATTTTAATTACTTTTATATGTTATTTTGTTTAATACTCACTAAAAGCACCTGAAGAAGATACAGTTTTGCCATTTTAAATATGAGGACACTAAGGCTCAGAAGGAGTGGCAGGGCCATGGGGTGAGAGGAAACTAGCTAAAATCACAGACCTATTAAGTGTCTTGAATCTAGGCATATGTGACTCCAAATTTCATGGAGGAATAAGGGATTTGGAGGCGAAGAGATATCAATCCACATCCTTAACTCTACCATTTGTTATATGGCTGGGTAATGTGGGGGAAATTCCTGAAACTCTTTGAGACGTACGTTCCTTATTTATGAAATAGGAACAGGTCCATCTACTTCACAGGGTCGTCATTTGCCTCGACAAGGCACATCTGTAACGTGTGCGACAGTGCCAGGCCTAGACCACGTGCTCCAAAGATGTCAGTTTCCTGCTTTCTTGACACTGACTCTCAGCAAGTCTTTTTTTTTTAATGTCAAAAACTAATGGAATTGGAAGAAGTCAGGTAAATGAGTATCTATAGCAATAATGTACTTTAAATGGTTATTGAACAAACACACAAATACTTTTTTTTTTAGAAAGGAGAGAGGATGTGGGAAGTGAGAGGATTTTCTTAGGGGCTATGAAGGCAAGGAGACCAGAGAGAAGGGAGGAGAGGCAAAGATGAGCTGGTTTGGTGCAGGACTTATGCAGGACTCAGTTGGCAGCTGGCTGAGCTGTAGTTAAAGTTGGGAATAAGGTAAGAGGGGTAACTGAGGATGAAAAGTTAGACTTGGGGATGGGTGGAGGAACTGAGGTGACCCTGAGAAAGGATGACTAAGCTCTCAGTGGGTAATGACATGCCTGTATCTAAACATAAAACATTAAAAAAATCAAACTAGGTGTTTGGTGACTCAAACCTAGGGAGAGAGTCCTCAAACACTGGTGAGAACAAAAACACCACGGAAGGATGAACATTTTGGGGAAGATTAATTATGTTGGAATAACGTTGTTTATTTTCATTACTGTAAAACAGCCTTACCACCCAGCCTTTTTTTTTTTTTGATTTTTTCTTTTTCAGGCAGACAGCATCTCCAGGAGGAAACACCCATGGATTTCAGTGCCTCATGCTGAGTTCCATCTGCTGCCATATTACTCAATGGCAAATGGCACCCATATTTTCCCTTGTGGAAAATATATTTACTTCTTGGGATGTTTAAAAAGCATATTTCTTTTGATTTATTTGATGTTATAAAGGGATAATCACAGTTAACTCCAAATATCTGAAATCTAATGGATTCATTGAACCACTGCTCCAATGTGTTTCTGGAGAAGGGAGGCAGATGGAAAAGATTCCCATCTTTGGACTAGCTAGGAAACCACTTACAATAGTTCAGGGCACGTGGCTGCAGAGGAAGGCAGTCAGTGTGCATTCGGAGTCTACACTTTTGTAGTCTCCCACAAGCTCAGTGGAAGGCTGATTGTGGGACCGTCAGGAGGCTAAACTGTCTGTGTGTCCAAAGGGACATGGATTAGGGAGACACGCTGGCTCAAGCTGAATTTCTAACTTTTTCACTTAGCAGTTATACAAATGTGGAGCCTGCTCTGAGTACCGGTGTCCTCTCTGAGATGTTTCCATAGTGCTAACAATCTGCATTACCAGGTATGAGGCACTTTGAACAAAGTACTTACTTGGCCATCAGGCCCATGGACAATGCTCAGACAAGAGGAGTTTTTGCTGTTGCTACTTGAAAATGTCCTTATTTTGGCATATTGTGGTGTTAAATAAGAATGCAAGCACTTATGAGGTGTGTTTTTAAAAAAATATTTTTATTAATTTCAGAGAGGGAGGGAGAGGGAGAGACAGATAGAAACATCAATGATGAGAGAGAATCACTGATCGGCTACCTCCTGCACACCCCGCATTGGGGATCGAGCCTGCAACCCAGGCACGTGCCCTGACTGGGAATTGAACTGTGACCTCCTGGTTCATAGGTTGATGATCAACAACTAAGCCACGTTGGCCAGGCTGGGGTGTTTCTTATGTGCTGGATACTATGCTTGGTGCATTTATTAGTTGTATAAGTCAGAGAAAGTAATACTAGTTGCTATACTAAACAGTCCCCAAATAATTATATATATATACTGTCCTTACCACAATCTAACATGGCTGTGGCAGGAGCAGCTTCACCCCATTCCCCTTGAGTAGCACCTTTCATCTTGGTCTTCCTTAGGACCTCAGAGTCTCCCTCTGGACTTATTTTTCATACCCAACTGGCAATGAGTAAAGAATCAGTGAGTAGAAGGTCCTGAGGTCCTGAGCTGGAAATATCCTTTATCATAAGGCTCCCATTCTTCTGCCTAGATTTAAGCACCAATGTCCCCACTTAGAAATGAGGGGCAAGAAGACCATTTATGTTCTCATAAGGAAAAGGAAACATTTTACTGAATACATTGTTTGCCCTCTGCTCTATCATTTCATTTAATCTTCACAAACTAGTTGCAAGAGAGGGCTTAGTCTACATATGTTACCCATGGGTGGCTTAGAGCTGCTAAGTCACTTGCCCAAAGTCACACAATTAGCATTGACAAGCTGGTTCCCCTGATATTAACTTGAATTGCCCACACTTTGAATTGGAAGCACAGACAGATGAACGTGGAGGGAGGTCCATTTGCATACTCAGATGGGATAGATGGGGTAAGGATCACCCAAAGAAATATTAAAACGTTCATAATTGTGGATTTTTAATGTCTAACATCCAACAGCCTCAAATAAACACTTTAAGAGATCATCTTCTCCAGAAATAAAGTCTCAGTAAAATTATAGTGTGAGGAATATTGAGATCCTTTATGTGCTTAGGACTGAGCTAGAAATACAAACAGCATATGGTTCTAGTTTCTGACTCCCAAAGGTTTTGGCCACGTGGAGAAACTAAGACAAATGTTTCTGTAACACTCAATAAAAATGGCATCAGTAGGACAAGAGAACATACCTGCAGACGGCTACATAAACTAATTTTTAAGCGATCAGATCTTTGAGGGAGAGTATCTAGATTTAAGCCTTTCTTTACTCACTTATTATGCATGTGTTTTGGATGACTTGTTTTCACCTTTCTAAGTCTCAGTTTCCTCAGTTGTTAAAAGGGTAATTTTAACAACTAATTATTTTAACAACCGATAATAGGATCATGAGAGAAAAAGATGTTCATATATATAAATAGACAGATAAATATATATATGAACTCTCAATAGTTTCATTTTGACAGGTGTTTATTAAATATTAATTTTCTACTTCCCTTCATGCAACAGTACTATGAAAAGTATTTTAAAAGTACTACCATTTATTAGAAGTCTATTATATCTTACTTGATGTGCTAGGTACTCAGATGAATTATTGTTTGATTCTCACAAGCCTCTTGTTGAAGAGGTAAAGTCACGTGCCTGACATCAGAGCACAGTGGTAGAGGCCCCTGGTGCTCTGGTCACAGACCCACCTATGCCACCCATCATCACACTTGGGCTGTGGAGGTCATCCAGCCCAATCATTGGTTGTGCTCTGCTTCTCTAGGGACTCGGAGACTTTCCTTGAATACTTCTGGTGTTAGAGGGCTCACTCCTCTCTCCAACACTTATAACATCTATCACACAGGTTCTTGGTTAGAAACTCCTTTCTGTGGGGCAGAAATGTCCTTTTCTATAACTTTTACCCATCAGTCATAGTGCCGTCCTCTGGGGTTCGCCCAGAACAACTCTGCTTCTGCCTCAAGGCAGCAACTGGGACATTTAAATACATTCATGAGGAGTCTTAAGATTTTCCTCCTTGGCAAAATATTCTTCAACTTCCCTATGACATCAGGGTCCTTCATCCACCAGTATAGCGACTACAGGCACTTTCCAACTTGTTAATATTATTCTAAACGTGCTGTGCCCAGAAGCAGAAGTGGTTTCCAGTTAGAGGCCAGTCTCCGTCCTGGGCTCAGCATTCTTGTTCAGAGGACCTGAGACCCCACTGGCTTTCTCAGCAGCCTTGCTCTGTCATTGGCCCCTGCTTTCCTTGCAGTCATCATATATGCAGAAGCTGGAGGACCTTCTATTCCAGTGTATTAACTATGCTTCCGATCCTATCTCTGTTTCAGAAACCTGATAAGCATGATCCATTATCATGCTTTAAATTGTTGTTGGGAATTTTGAGCAGGACTGGGTTTGACCTCTATGCCCTGACCATCACCCTTAGAATTCTCCCCGTGACCACACAAACAATAACCTTCACAGAGGATGAGGTCACACAGAATATTAAAACTGATGCGCAGAAACAGCCCACTATCAAGGGCAGCAAACAGAAGAAATGGTGACTCCAAGAGAGATGATAAAACAATCTGAAATAGATATGTATCTTACTATCAAAGCAAAAGAACTTTTCAAAGGAGAACCTGAAAATTAAACTTGTAATCTGAAATGGATAGAGCCAGCAGAGTTTTAAACAGAGGTTTATATACAACTGAAGAAAGAATTAGTAAAACAGAAAATACATTTTAGAACACTGCTTAGCATGGAGCACAGAGATGCGAAGATTTAGAAAACCTGAAAGTAAAGTTGTAAGAGGGACACTTGATGGGCTGGTCATCCAGGGGCATGTATTCATGGTGTGGGATGATTACCAGGAGGAACTCTGAAGGTGGATTGCTCGATAAGCCCTGGCCAGTCATTATGCTTCGACCTTCTTTACCCAACTAATATCTTCCACTCATTGCCATTCATCTCACCTTAAACTGCCTTTCCTACCCTCCTCATCTATCCTTTCTGGCAAAAAGCACCAGACCCACCCGAAGGGAGGCAGTGAGTCTGATGCAAGGAAAGATGGGAGATTCCAACAACTGCTTGAACTGCTCAAATAATGATGCATGTCCTAAGCAAGCACCCCCACACGTTTTTGGAATATTCTAAACTACATAGAGCTATAAATCTTTAACTTTAAAGTATTCCCACTTCTCTCCTTATACTCAAACTATATATTATTACATTTTTAAACATAGTTATCAGTTATCTAAGTTAAAGATGACTCAAGTAAATAGCTCTGTCCCTTTCAATGTGCCAAGATCCCCAGACAACCTCTACCAGTGAATTAAACATCGGGTAACCCATCAGTTAAAGTTATTTCTGGAGTAGTTATAATTTATATCATTTTTACCAGAATTTACGGGCACTTAAACGTAGGTACTGCTTGTAACCGTGCTTTATGGATAACATAAATGATGGTGAGCCTTTCTCCTCTTTCCCTGTATGTTCACATCACAGAAAATCATACATAATAACCAGAGATGTCTAGCACATAGTAAATTTTTTTGCCTGATGCTTTAGGTAGGGAGGGGTATACAAGAAGGTGCTGGCATGGCACAGGGATGGTGGCAGGAAGAAGGGATTCTGTTATCTCTTACAGGAGCAAGTACTGTTAAGTTGCATTAAAACTCACATAACTGGCTTTTTATGAACACTTTATGGTATTATTACAAGTGTCCATTTCCCAAGGTAAAAACCATCTTAAGGAGATCAAAGAAGTTGTAAGCTATGGCATTTGGGGGCTGTTACAAGCTGAATTGTGTATCCCTCCAAATTTGTATGTTGATGTCCTAACCCCTTAGAACCTTGAATGTGACAGTATTTGGAGATAGGGTTTTTCAAGAGGTAATTAGGTACAATGAGGTCACACTGCTAGGCACTAATCCAAGAGGACTAGGTGTTCTTTTAAGAAGAGGGGGTTAGCACAGAAACAAACACACAGACTAAGGGGCAACCATGTAAAGACATAACAAGAAGGCAAACCATCTGCAAGTCAAGGAGTGAGGCCTCAGGAGAAAACAAACCTGCAGACTCTGCGATGTTGGGCTTCTAGCCCCCAGAACTAAGAGAGAGCCAGTTTCTATGACAGTGATGGTGAACCTTTTGAGCTCGGCGTGTCAGCATTTTGAAAAACCCTAACTTAACTCTGGTGCCGTGTCACATATAGAAATTTTTTGATATTTGCAACCATAGTAAAACAAAGACTTATATTTTTGATATTTATTTTATATATTTACATGCCATTTAACAAAGAAAAATCAACCAAAAAAATGAGTTCACGTGTCACCTCTGACACACTTGTCATAGGTTCACCATCACTGTTCTATGACTTAAGCCACTCAGCCTGCGGTACTGTGTTTTGGCAGCCTGAGCTGACTAATACTGGAGCCAACAACACACCTTGGACTAGGACTGGAACGAGGGGATTCAAGGTAAGGGAGGCCCTCATACCATTGTTTTAAGGGCATCATTGGGCTTGCATGGCCCCATGAATAAATACCTGCTTAAATTTCTACCTTAGGCCTTTTGTTGCCATACCCTAGTCCTGCCTCAAACAGCTAACAAGAGACCTTGCAACAAACTCCCCTGAAAAAACTCACAAAAGAGGTATGAGGTTGAAAGTTTCTTGAAATTCCCTGTATTTAGCCAGTCAGGTCCTGTTTTCATTAATTCACTGAAAAAAACGTTGAGTGCCTATCATAATTCCAAGTATTCTGTTAGCTTCTAAAAGGAACTAGCAATCAAAAGAGAATTATTAAGCACCAACTATACACTAGCACAATGTCAGGCCATTACAAAGAAGATACCTCAATAGATATTAGGGAGCTTTCCTTGGACCCAGATGCTGAGCTTGTCTCCATGTGAGAGACACAAAGTGAAAAAGGCATGGCTCTGCCCACCAATGGCTCACCATCCTTCTGTGGAAACAGATATGTCAGCAGCAACTCTAGCACAAGGCTTAGATTATAATAAAGAGGCAGAAATACAGAAATACTTCATAGGGGCACAGGGAAGAAAAAATATGTTAACTGGACGGATCTAAGAAGACTTTTGTGGAAGATGTGGGTTTTCCGTGAAACTTTGAACTTTTAAGCAGAACCTCACAGGAGAAGATGGGGAATACATCTTGGCTACAAGTCCTCAAAAAAAACACCTATTTCCTGCGCACCCCTGAGTGATAACACGTGACAAGGAAGAGATGACTCCTTCCCTTAAGGAGGTGACAGTTTTTCTGGCAGAGGTGGGAATTAGATGGTCCTGCAAATGGTGAGAGATGTATGAAGTGAGAGGCCTTACACAAGAGGGGGATGCTCCATAAACTGGATGTTTGGGTTCATGCAGTTGACATCCCTGGATCTTACTCTTCTTTTCCATAAAAGTGGGGGGTCGTAATAAACCACTGGATTCCAGACTTCTGGATTTCACGACCTAGTACACTTTACCAACATCAAGAGTGGAGTGCAACATCTTTCCAATGTGGCCAAGTCAAGCCTTTAAGACGCCCACTACATTCTGCTCTCATCTTGCCAGCCAGGGGACTACACCTGGGAACTACCCCTAGGGTCCAAGGACTGCCTGCCTCTGAGATTTGACCCTCTGGGAGGGACAATGCCTACTATTTTGGAAGATTCCAAAGTCTAAATGATAGCTTGTAAATTGGTGGTCCATGGGCTGAATTCGACCCATGGCTGGGTTTGGTTTGGATTGCAATGGGTTTTAAAATAATTTGCATCAGAAGCCAACATTGAAAAGTGGTGAAATCATATAAAAATCCAGATTTCTCACTGTGTAAGCGTGTGTTTTAAATTGAGTATCTGTCAACCTTGCCTGCCAGCCATTGACAGGACTGCTCCTCCCTCCAGGCCCCTCCCAGCTGTGCATCCCAATAAGGTACCTGTCTGGCCTCTGGAGGTCCCTGGTTAAAATCCTATACAGTGGGACCTGGATATGGTTACTCTCATCAACGGATATCAGTTCTTTCATCAATGAAATGGCCAGATGTTAAACAGCTGTATACATGAAAACCTTTTTTATTATCAATGTAGTAAGTGCAGAAAGAGGAAGCTTCTGGTGCTATTGGGGTGTATAATAGATGGATCTCACCTAGTCTCAGAAGGTCAAAAAAGACTCCTGAGGAAGCAACATTTAAAATTAAACCTTAAAGGTGTATAGAGTTAACCAGGCAGCAGAAGTAGGGAGAGCTGTGTAGGCAGAGAGAGCCGACTTATATGAATTATTCTTTTTAGGCTTTGGGAGGATTATTCCAATTTAACAGATCAAAACCTGTTAAGAAAGACTGAGTTAAACCATAAGTGACAATGTTGGGATTGGACCCCAAAGCCATGAGCTCTCTCCTTAGTTTTGTCAGTCTTCTATTTTCTACAATTTACAGCATTTCTTACCATTAAGAAAAAGAATAGATAATTTTACTGGGACATTTTCCCCTCTCTCATTACCTAGTCAAGTCCTAATCCTCGCTCGAATCACATTTTATGAATCTGTAATTCATATTAATCTTTCCCTCCTCTCCACAGCCCAGACTATAAACTTGACAAAGACTGGTCAACTATGCTTTGGTTCAGTATTCCCCCTCATGACTATCCCCAGGCCTGCACATACTATGTGCTCAATAAATACTTGTGGGGGAAAATCAGCAGATACGAAGTAGGAAACACTTGCCAGAATCTGTGAGCAAGGATTTAGACTTGAATTTTCCCCAGCACAGACAAGAGGGAACTGTGTATAATTTTCCACAAACAGAAGATCAATTTTTGCTGTGACAGCACAAGTCTAGCCTGGTGGGGAAAGTCAAGTCACATGTCTGCCCCTGGTGTAAAGTTGTAGATTTTTGGCAGATGCATTCTACCATTTTGGCTGTCGCATTTGTGTGTGTGTGTGTGTGTGTGTGTGTGTGTGTGTGTGTGTTTCTTCTCTGTTAGTCTCCTTCTGTTTCCGTGGAAAAAAGCCAAAAGAGTTGAAGGGGGCGGGGGTGGGGGGAGAATCAAAGAAAGAGCTAGCTATTCATTTTCCAACAGAAGTGATCAAGGGAGTTTCTTTATTAGAAGCAAAAGACTTTAGAAGCAGTAACAATAATCGTAGCCCTGGAAACAATAACAACAGTAATAGCAATAATATAATCATCATTTAATCCTGTCATCAACAATTTAAAGTCACTAAGCATTTACTAAGTACCTGCTACATGCCAGGACCTGTATTATTAGTAATATTTTTTTTTTAGTAATTTTTTTAATTTACAAAACGGCCCCATTTAATTCTAGTGACCAATTTGTGAGGTAAGAAATACTATGTCCATTTTACAGATAAAATCATTGATATGAGGAAGGAAAAAATATAACATGATCAAGATCATCTGGCTTGAAAACAAAAAGAGCTATAATTTAAACTCAGGCCCATGTGACATTTCCTCCCTGTAACACACTTTCTCTTCCAAAGGAGGAGACTGACCATTTCTAGGCTGTTTCTCATTGTCTTGGGGCAAAGAGCCTGTAGGAAGGATGATTTGATTTTCCTCTTGACTTGATTCCACAATGATATTTCTCTTTTATTTGGTTGAACTATTTAGTAAGGTCCTGGTTCCACAATTAGAATAGTATTAAAGTATTACAACCACACTTATAAAATTACCTGGGCTATATCTAATATACCAGCCTGAAAAATACTAGTACAGCTTTCCTGCTGATTGGTAAGTTCAAGAAAAGAGGTTGAAGCTCAGTTCAAAAGTCCCCTGCACCATTTTACAGTTGCATTACTTGGGGACTAATACTTAACCCCTCTAAGTGTCTATTTCTTCCCATAAAAGAAGGCAATACCACGTCATCTCTTGATAATACTATGAGGACTGAGAGAATCAATGTCCATAAAGTCCCTCATCAGCAGACAGGCAGCACCTGTTCATGCCTCTCCTCCTTCTCCGTGGATTCTGCCTCGAACTGTTTGAACTACTTTCCCTGACATCTCCCAAGAGCTGCTCTTCCAACCTGCACCCTTTCATGTGGTCTCCCGCGAGTCTTTGTCCAGCTATGAACTACACTGCTCCTTTAACCTTTCTTTTCTCATAAATCAATCACGCCAGCCTCTTTCCTCCACAGAGTGATTTACTTTATTTCTTCCCCTACTGGAGGCAGAGCAGGATGTGAAATGTAGTCACACTCATGGGAGTTGTGGGAGAAGAAAGATGTGGGCTCCCGGGAAGCTACGAGGAGCTTAACTGTCCCATCAGAATTGGGAGCTTTGCGGGGGAGGCTTCCCATGCCTCGCCATGCTCTTTCCTGAGGTTCCCAACACCAGGGAGGAGGCCATTAGGCCAATTTCTGGATCAGCATAGGATATGGTTGTAGAGACGAAGGCACCTAATCGCTCACCTCCTTCTGACACGCTGCCTTCAAACCCGGGGTGTTTTCCTCCTTGCACTCTGTCAAATGTGGTTTTAATCAGCAGCAACCACACAAAAAAATCAAACTTGAGGATTTTTTTTTCTTTTCAATTTCCACGGCTGAATAACTTTGCAGGGGCCTATAGGAGGCTAGTTCGACCCTCCAAGGTGCAGATGAACAGATGGAAAACAGGTGGGTTGTGAACCAAGCACTGGCCATGCGCATCACTTCTCACACGGGCAGTGAGCCCACCGATGCCAGAGAAGACACAGTGCACGTGGCTGCCCAGCTCCGAACCCCAGTCCCAGCTTCCACTCTCCGGCTGCCAACCTATGGCCCAAGGTGCTGCCACGGTGAGCTCAGGAATACACAGCTGTGAGCTCTCCGCAAATAAACTCCTTTACTGGCTCCCTGCTGCCTAACGCAAATTCAAGATTTACTGCAAGACTTGGAAGTTCCCTAACTGCACCAAATTCTTGGTTCCTTATGCCTTGATCACGCCATTCTTGCTTTGCCCAAATGGCTACGTCTGACTCATCCTTCAAAACCTTGCTCAGAATCCCCCTGCCAGGGACCCTCTGTTCTCCTAGGGCAGTGATGGCGAGCCTATGACACGCGTGTCAGAGGTGACACGTGAACTCATTTTTTTGGTTGATTTTTCTTTGTTAAATGGCATTTAAATATATAAAATAAATATCAAAAATATAAGTCTTTGTTTTACTATGGTTGCAAATATAAAAAAATTTCTATATGTGACACGGCACCAGAGTTAAGTTAGGGTTTTTCAAAATGCTGACACGCCGAGCTCAAAAGGTTCTCCATCACTGTCCTAGGGCCTAGGCCAGTGGTCGGCAAACTGCGGCTCGCGAGCCACATGCGGCTCTTTGGCCCCTTGAGTGTGGCTCTTCCTAAGCCTTAGGAGTACCCTAATTAAGTTAATAACAATGTACCTACCTATATAGTTTAAGTTTAAAAAATTTGGCTCTCAAAAGAAATTTCAATCGTTGTACTGTTGATATTTGGCTCTGTTGACTAATGAGTTTGCCGACCACTGAGTTGCGTTTCCTTAGAATTTTCACAGCTTCTCCAAGTTTGCCTTAGGACGCTATTCATATGCTCCTGTATTATAATTATTTACTTATTTATCTATCCTCTTAGACTGTGAGTAATTAGGGGATGGAAATATGACTTATTTATCTCTGAGTCCCCCTGTTTAGCGTGGGCCTGACTCTTGTGAAAACTACATGTTACATAGCAATAAAAACACACGGGCTTGGAGTGGAATAGACTTGGATCTGCACCCCTCACTGCCATTTCCTCTGTAGGTCATGGTGGGAAAGTTACTTCACTTGGCTCAGCCTCAGTTTGCTCATCTGTAAATTAGGGACAATACATACGAGACCCCCCTCATAGCACTAAATGAGATAATGCCTGCAGAGTGTGTAGCGCAGTTCTTGGCACATGATGAATGCTATTATACTTACTATAAATATTAATTTTGGTGCTCTGCAAATGTTTCGTGGGTGAGCGGTTGCCATGAACCATGACAGTAAATGGTTCTAACCAAATGGACTGAACCCAGGCTTTTGCCTGAAACACCATTGACCTAGGAATAACTCTGAGGCTTTGAGCTGTTCATTAGACTTTATTAAAATTATTTTAACCTTTGGTGGTTGCCAGAGCCAGACATGCCGAGGAGCTGAGGTTGGCCACAATGAGCTGTGTCTTCCCACGCATCCCCACCTCTGGCAGAGACATAGAGGGGCCCGGGCGGAGGGCCAAGGGAACATACTCCTCACTCAAACCTGCACACTGACGTGTGTCTTTTCAAAACTGGCAGAAAGGTTCAGCTGTTTGGATCTCTGAGTGACACTGAGTCTTTTAGCTTAAAAATATCTACACCCCCCCACCTGAATCCAAAAACCTGGTTTGAACCCAAGTACAGGCCAGTCTGACCTTGTGTTGCCCTACGGAGAAGATATCCCTGACTCTCATTACCTGCTGTGGAGGTGGGGGTTACCATTAACACCACCACGAGTCTACCACCAGGTGAAAGATCCCAGGAGTTCCTGCTGTAGCCATGATTATCCCTGAGTTCTATCTCCAAGGGGGATTAGAGGTCTCCTGGCCCCACAGTGAAGGCTCAGGACCTTACTGTGGGGTACAGAGTTACTTACTTTTCCATGAAGGCATCTGATGAGCCTGCTTCTGAGGGGGCTTCTCCTTTCTCCCCTTGTCCCTGCCTGCCTCCAAGTAAGGTTTCTCCTGTTTTATCACCCACGGTCTGGTTGCCTTCTCTTCATTCATTGTGGGTCAGAGTCAGCCTTCACTGCCTTTGAGAGGCTGACCTTAATTATATCTAAGTTCTTATCTAAATAAGGTTACATTCTCAGGTTCCAGTGGACATATCTTTTGGGGGTCTGCTATTCAGTCCATGATGCTAACCCCTCTCTACTCTTGCCTGCCTACCTGCTACCTGCCTTTCAAGTCTCTTTAGGAATGACTCCTATTGGAATGTTTACCTTAACGTAGACTCAAGTTAGTTGCTCCTCTGAGCTCCAATGGAGTATCATGTTTTGTTTTGTTTTTTTTGGACATTAGCATGTAAGGTGTGTTAGTGACAGACAAGGACTAGACTGAGATATTTCAAATCACCACCTCTCATGGATTAACTTGTGTCTTCCCCAAAGTCATATACTGAAGCTTAACTCCCAGTATCGCAGAATGTGACTGTAGTTAAAGACAGGGTTTTTAAAGATGTAATTAAGTTAAAATAACATCATCAGGGTGAACTCTAATCAAATATGACTAGTGTCCTTATAAGAAGAGAAAATGTGGCCAGAGATAGTTACAGAGCGAAGACCATGCAAAGACACAGAGAGAAGATGACCACATGCAAACTAGAGAGAGGTCTCAGGAAAAAAATCAACCTATGGACACCTAGATCTTGGACATCTGGCCTCCAGAACTATGAGAAAATAAATTTCTGCGTTTGAAGCCACTTACTCTGTGGTGCTTTGTGATGCAGCCCTAGGGGGTTAATACACCACCCAAGAGAAAAACTACTCATGATGTGTTAAAAAAAATAGACATGGGATTTGGAGTTAGAGCAGTTTTCTAACTATTTGGACAATGTGCTCAACCTCTCTGAGTCTTAATCTAGAAAATAGAAATAAGAACTTTTTCCTTCAGATTTTCTTAGGGCCCTGAAAACTGAGGTCTAGTTATTTGTGCATCTGTTCATTTCTTCCACAGTCACACATGAGGTGGCCATGACTGTTACAGGTGCTGAGCACAGATCACTGAATATGATCAATAGGGTCACCACTCATGTGGTGGCCACATTATAATGCAGGGAAGAAAGACACAGCAAAAAAACAAACAAGAAACATCAAATAGTGAAAGGCATGACAACGAAAATCAAGGAGTGATGTGACAGGATGTTTGCGGCGAGGGGGCTCTTCTTGAGATTGGTGACTGATTTAATTTGCTGTCTAAAACTTATCATGAATGTAATCCTTATTAACAGCCATTAACAGCACCCTCAAGCCAAGTTGTTTTTCTTTCAACAAAGCAAATAATTTAGTTTTGCATCAGTGTACTACCTCTCCATTGTGTTAACATGTCACTATTTTTTATAGACATCTCACAAAATCTTATCAATAACTTTGAGAAGCGTAGGTCAGATAGCAATCCATTTCCTAGGTGTGCAAATAGATACCTGCAGGGTTCAACTGTCACACCTACCATCAGTGACCATCAAGGAGAGAGCTGGCATCAAATCATTCAATTCACATTTACTGACTAAGAGCATAATTATTCTAGAAGAAAAGATAGGGGAAGAACTTTATGACACTGGTCTGGGCAATGATTTCCTGGAGATGATACCAAAAGGACAAGAAACAAAAGCAAAAACAGACAAATGGGGCTGCATCAAAGTAAAACACTTTTTCAAAGTAAGGCAACATATGGAATGGGAGAAAATATTTGCAAATCTCATGTGTGATAAGGGATTAATATTCAAAATATGTAACAAACTCCAACAACTCAAAGAGTAAAAGAAATAACTACATCAACTTAAAAAGGGGCAAAGGACTTGAATAGACCATTCTCCAAAGAAGATATACAAATGGCCTACAGGTATACTAGTATGATAAGATGTTCATTATCACTAATCATCAGGGAAATGCCAATCAAAACCACAATGAGATAACCACATAACAACAAACCATACCTGTTAGAACAGCTATTATCAAAAACAAAATAAAAATAGAAGATAAAAAGTAGTGGCTAGAATTTGAAGAAATTAGAACCCTTGTACACTGTTAAATGGGAATATAAACTGGTGTAGCTTCTATGAAAAACAGTATGGCAGTTCCTCAAAATATTAAAAATAGAACTGTCATACAATCCAGCAATCCCACTTCTGGGTATATATCCAAAAGAATTGAAATTCAGATCTCAAAGAATTATCTGTATTCTCATATACTTTGCAGTATTATTCAAAATATCCAGTATATGAAAACAACTTAAAGTCCACTGACGAATGGATAAAGAAAATGTGACATATACATACAATGGAATATCATTTGGTACTAAAAAAAGGAAGGAAATTCTGCCATAGACAACATCCTGGATGAACCTGGATGACATTATGCTAAGTGACATAAGCCAGTCACATAAGGACACATGCTGCAGGACCCCATATACGAGGTATCTACAACAGTCAAACTCACTGAAACAGAGAGTAGAATGGTGCCTTCCAGGCTGGGATAATGATATATTTGTCCGTATATGACCCACAGTCTCCAGCATTCAATGTTGAATTGACTTTTTTATTAGTATCATTAACAATAAAAACCACATTTTATTTCTGCCATCAGAAAATTATTTTTGGCTAAATTTATTTTTCATATCTTCTGATGATCAAAACACAAATTTAAGATACATTTTATGATGCTTTTTTCCTGCCAAAGAATTGCAAATTTCCCTTTTTCTTAGAAGCAATGTGGATTTTATGCCAATACCATTCTAAAAAATGGGGGTGGTTTGGGGTGGGGAGACAGAAAGAATTAGAGTATTTATTTTTTTTAAGGCAGGGCAATCCAAGGCCATTTCCCAACATGTGTTCAAACAGAGTTTTCCAAAGAGGATTATAATAAACACACCCAATGCAACTGATTATTATTAGCTGAACATCAGAAGTTTTTGAGATGAATTTGGCCAAGTGAGGTAGCCTAACAAGGTATATGTACGATGAAATGTTTTGAGAGAAACTGGTCTGGGTCAGTGCCAATATCAAAAAGTACCTTTATAACAAATTAAAAAGACAAGACCTGCCAAGACCGGTTTGGCTCAGTGGATAGAGCGTCGGTCTGTGGACTGAAAGGTCCCAGGTTCGATTCCGGTCAAGGGCATGTACCTTGGTTGCGGGCACATCCCCAGTGGGAGGTGTGCAGGAGGCAGCTGGTCGATGTTTCTCTCTCATCGATGTTTCTGACTCTCTATCTCTCTCCCTTTCTCTCTGTAAAAAATCAATAAAAATATATTTAAAAAAATAAAAAGACAAGACCTTCTTCTGTTAGAAATCCTTCTTTATTCAATATAATGTAAAAAGATAGTTTAAATATGAAATTTACACAAGAATAATCAAAGGAAAGGAAATAAAACGATTCACATCCCCTCATCATAAGACAAAAATTGTGGTATGTCATTATACATATAGATCTATCTACATAGATCTACATACTAGTATATCTTTTTCTCAATCAATACTATATTTTAGCATTCTTTTATGTTAGTGAATCTCTATTATCATATTAAAGTCTAAAACAGGTTAGCTATAACATTCTAGTTTGAATATTCCAATTCAATTTTTATTTTGCTTTAAACATTTGTATAAGATGCTGCGACAAAAGCCTCGTACATGTGCTTCTGAATATTTTTTTATCATTTCAAACCCCCACCCCATCTAAAATATTCTTAAAATGAAGATGGATTTGTAAAGTACTTACTTGGCGTAAGAATATTAACCTATTTCACGGGAATTATTTTATTGACTAATTCTCAAGCAACTACTCGAGGTAAAGCTCTGCTCAGGCTGCCAGTGATAGATAGTACATTGAAAATTATGCTTTCCCCTACAAAACCAACATTCTAGTGGCGGTAAGATTTGTACTAGACAATGAACATACTCCAATATTTTTATTGTCTCTCATCTCTGTGACTGTTTCTAGAGGCCAAGAGAAATATATTTTATAGAAAGTAAAGTACAGAAACAAGAAACACTTCCCGAGTTGCCGAATGCAAAATCTGGCAGAGTGCTTTAACATTCATTCCTTCTAAGAGGGAGGATGGTGAAAGCTTTCTTCTCTGTCCCTAAAGAATCAGGTTAAATGAACCATTTATAAGTTTGCAGAAACTCGTTTTATTTACCCCAGAGCTTCCTATGTAACCCATCATCTGAGGATCGCTATAAACTGGCAGCTGAATAATCATAGCAATAACATTTGCTATATTTTATTTCACATGCCAAAATCACTTGATTATGCATCTCTAGGGGGGTGTAAGTTAGATTTAATAAGCAAGATGGCAAACCTGAGAGCTCCTAGCCACATATGAAAGCAGAAATGCCAGAGAAGGGTGAGGTTTTAACAGGTGTTTTATGAAGAAGAAAGCATCACACAGGGCAAGGGACTACCATTCATTGTGCACTGACTATGTGTCGGTTGCAGGGCCGAGCATTTTCACATACTTTATCTCTCTACTTTTCATTAAGTAACCTAAGGCATATTTCTAAGATACAGATTTTTAAGTTTTGTTTCTAAGAGCAAACAGAGAGGTGAATTGAAGTGGCAGCATTGTGATGGCCAACGCATGCTTGAAGCAGGATTTCAACACATAGCATTTAATTCTCAACCCAGCACTCTGTTTTGTCAAAGTTGGAGTAGGGTCCTCAGAATAGGAGATATGCAAGTAGAGATTGGAAGACCACCTACAGTGAATTTTATTGAGGAGATTAAAGTATTTGCTGGGAAATAAGGTAGACGCACTTCAAATTCTGGTAAAATCTCAAGATTCCCTATTTTTGTAATTATCAAAAACAAACAAACAAAAAACAGCCATTAACAACAGCTACAAAAGCCTACACTGTGATCATGAACCATTGCGCCTAGTTGTTACTAGAGCAAGGATGCACTGATCTTGGGCCTGGAAGAGCAACCTGTATTCAAACTTGTGCAACTTTTGACAGCTGGTTTCTGTCCCTGTGCCTCTTGGCTTTGTTCATCTAGAAAGCCACATTTCTTTATTAACCACACTGTTTCCTTTAGGCCAACCTCTTCTTTTCAGCCTACCAATCATTATAGTTATCCACGCTCTTCCTTCTTTTCCACACTGTGAGCCTTGAAGTAAAATAATCATGTCAGATCCCTTATTCAAGTGCCTAGCCCAGTGCTTGACATGAAGGAGGGCCTCCATATTATTTAGTGAATGAACCGTGCAAGTAAGTATTAAGGGAACGACAGGGTCAGTGCTCCTGAAGGGTGTCCCAAGGCAAAAGCAGCAGCATGTAGGGAGGCATGGATACCTTTGAAGGGCAAGCATGCCTGCTATGAAGAATTCAAAGAGGCTTAGTATGTTTGTAGCAGGGTAGCAGGGTGCTTATGGAAGGCAATGAGATCCTAGAGATAGACGGGTATATATATATGACTTGAAATTCTCTTGAGGACAGCAAGAAACTTCGCAGTGAAGGGGATTACAGAGTGGCAGATTCAAACTGGTGCTTAAGAACCATCACTCTGACTTCTAGGTAGAGTAAAAGGGGCAAAACTGTGAGTACAAGGACCAGTTAGGAGGTCATTGTTGTCCAGATGCAGCCCAACTTCTGCAAGGTGGAGGGAGATGTCAGATGTGAGGACGGTGAACAGGTAGCCTCACTAGGATTCTGGAAGTGGTAGGGCACAAGGGGTAAGGGTTAATGGTGTGTCAAAAATAACACTTGGCTTCAGGTTAAGTGGTTTGTGGATGGCCCTACTGTCCATTAGGATAGAGGATAGAGGAGAAGGAAGAAGATAAATTCAGTTTAAGGACTTCAAGTTTGAGCTGTCTAGTATGCAGTAGACTGTGAAGGTATAGAACTCATAAAAAGACCAGAGTGAGAAACCTAGACTTGAAACAATGCAAGGGTTCATTGAACTTAATGTAGATTGATACTTAAAACTTTCCTGGGATATAACTGAATACATGAGCATCACAAGAGGTTACTCCTGGACATACTGGGAAACTAACTAGACTGAGGGTTATGTTGAAGTTGCCAACTGCTTCCGTTGCTCTAAAAAGGCTTATGAAACAAGGCAATCATTTTTATTCAGGTCATCAAGATAAACTAAAATGCCACATTTGAGTATTGTAGGGATAGAGATTATTTCCAAGGGGAAAATGACATATGTATTAAATGCAATGGGTTTGAAAGATAATTAAGGTAGAAGGACCATCAGGAGGAAAAAATAATAATTAAACTCATAAAGGAACTCATGAATGAATAAAGGAATAAAACTTTACATACAATTAAATTAAAGTATAGTAAAAGCAAGGTTAAATATATCAAGGGTCAACTTTCTAGAAGAAAAATTTAACAGAACAGAGGGAAGATGAAGGACAGAGAGTTGTAGATTAGGAAAGTCTGACTTTTTTTTAACCCTCAGCAAGATCAACTATATCTTCCCTACCACAATTGTTTTTAAAAAGCCAGACACATAAAACACAGAAACTCTGAATTAAAAAAGAAAATGGTTTCTAAAAAGTTTAACCCACAAAACCATAAATAACGTAACTTTACTATGATGTACAAGCAATGAATGCAAAGGTAAATAGTATTAGGATGTTCATCAAAGAAGGGAAAGGAGAATATTAGGAACATGTGACATAACAGATCACTCCCAACAAGACAGAGATACAATTGGAGGAAGGCCAAGAGAGGTTTTTGTAAAAAGCCTCCAGGTTGCACAAAATAGCTGGTGAATCCAGGTCTATGATCAGTGCTGAAGTAGTTAGGAAACCCACCCTTCCTTGTTATGGCCCCTTTCCCCTCCAGCGTGGACAGAAAGCCTGTACTTACAAAATGTTGGCTTCTAAAACTGTGAGCCAAGCATATTACAAAAACAAAGGACATTTGGTGAGCAATGGGTGCAGGAAGTACTTTGACAAGTGGTGTTGAGCTGGGCCCCACAGGAGTGAGATTGGAAACGGTAGTAAGTTCTTTGTGTCTTGAATGCTAGAGGAGGCTGAGGGATTTCCCAATATGATAGAGTAATGTAAAAGAAACCATATACCTTGGCAGGCCCCAAGTATTTTATATTCCCCTTGACACACACACACACACACACACACACACACACACACACACATACACACACACACACACACACGCCTAAACTATTTACATATCACTCTGAACTATTTTGGTTCCTCCTCTCTCTCCTCCTTCACTTGTGTTAAGTCCATAAAAGAACACTTAAGTATATGAATCTTTGGAATTTGGGTTGTGTGGTCAATGGAAACCACTGTTTTAAATTCCCTGGAAACATGGGTCATAGATACTATATTTAAATAAATTTCAGAGTCATCAGCTGGCTGGATTTTTCCACCAATATTTTCACCTTGTGTCGAGTGATTCACGTACATGCCCCTCCTTCCTCTCAACCTTCTGTAAGCAAATGCATCACAGTCCCTGCACTCTGATCCACACACGGTCCATAATGATGTCAGAGGTCCTTAATTTTTCCCTTTTTGAGAGAGAGAATTTTCCATGTGGGTTGAAAAAATAAAGCAAAAGGAAAGGGAATAGGGCAAGATGTAGTCATTCAGTCTCTCAGTGTGGATGGTGTACGTTGAGATGTGGTTTTAAATTATCACCGGGGCACAAGTCCAGCTTGACCAGCCAGGTTGCCAGCCGGAAGTGAGGGCTGGGGTAGGGGCTTGGTGGATCCTAAAAAGACTGAGGGGGCAACACCCAGGATGTGATCATCCCTGATGGGGAGCATGTTGGGTTTCCCTCAGGAACCAAAGATGTGGCTTTCTATCCATTTCAAAGCACCAGCAACATCTATTTTGTACTTAAGGAGAGGAGCCACCCCATGAGGATCGAGCTGTTCTTTGTGTTCCTTCCAGGATTCAGCTGCCCAAAGGCTGCAGCTACGTGTGTTCCTGACAAGGTTCCACAGGACAAGGGTGTTATGAGCCAAACCTCAGGTCACTCCCCTGTCACCACCGAAGAAAGTGAGCGCTCTGGTCTCCAATTCGGGAGTTTTTAAGGTTCTGTTTGTGGTTCAGCTGCTGAATCATCCGCACCTTGGGCCTCATTACCTCACCTTCCTGTGTTCAAACCTATAATTCTTGGTAAAGGGAACTACATGGGACCTAGTTCTTACCTCTCAGCTATCGGCAATAAGGCAGCATGTTTTTTTTCAAATGCTCTGCCTACCCGCTTCCATACATAAAATAACCAGTGCAGACTGAACACTCCTTTTAAACTCTTTCTTAGGAAACACTGTAATAAAAAACATTTTTAAAGTAATTTGTGTAGGTAAAATAGCACATGTGCCTAATGAGACAAACACGTCCTCAGAAACAATATAAAGTGAGTCTTCTTTTACTTAAATTTCAACCATGGGAACAGAGGTAAAAAAAAATAATTTCTCCTATAAGATTTTACATCGATCCAGACTTCAAGCCATGGCTAAGTGTTCTCTTTACTGTCACTTGCTGACCATACATCATGGAACAGAACAGCTGCAACCTTTGGAACAAAAATGGTTCATCCATAAAATGTAGTTGTATCCATATTATGATTTATTATTTTAAGGTGTAAACAGTATGTCATGCTGCTTTAATCCTCTATGATTGTCAGTATCACATAGTTACATCCAAATCTCCAAATTTCTCAAATTATAACTCATTCATACAATCATGGAGTTGGAAATAACCTACCCTATGCAATTGCCTTATTTTCAGCATCTCTGAGAGAGGCAGGCCCAATGATAGGGAGCTCACTGCCTCTCCAAGAAGTCTGGATTATCTCGCCTTCTTTCCAGCCAGTCATTTACTCATTAACCCTTTGCACTCCGCTGTCCCCTCTCAGAGGACATCGGAATTCTAGCATATCACTCGGATGTCCCCTCTCAGGGGACATTGCAGTTTATTAGTGATTACGGGGAATTGAGTTATTTCAACGCAACTTTTTGAGACATGCATGTTTCCCTGAAGTTTTATCTTGAAATGGCACAAGAAATTAAATCAAAATATCGTAAAATTACTAAGATATATACAAGAAATGTCAGCGGGTTTTGTGTCGGATTAAACAATAAACTACATATTCCCGATGTGGGACAAAGAAAACGGGACTGCATTGTGTGTTCTAACAGGAAAACACCTGGTGGCAGGCGTCAAACCACTTATTACTGTCAAACATGCACTAATCAGCCTGCAATGCATATTGGGGAGTGTTACAAAACTTATCATACTGTACAAAATTATAAACAATAAAATATTGTGTTTTTTTTTGCAAATATACATTCCTCGATGTCACCCAATTCATATAAGTCCAATATCATTATAATACGTTACTTGGTTCCAAAATTATACTAAATAATACGAGGGTCTGTAAATGCACGTTTCCGCCGCAAAGTAGCGTCGAGTAGCTGGTAGCCAATGTCCAGAATGGTTCGGAGTGCAAAGGGTTATTAACTGGATACGTACTATACACCAGGGGCTGTTCTTGGTGTTGAGGATGTATCCTAAGGAACAGACAAAGATTGGTACCTACTTGACACTTATATTCTAGCAGAATGCTCAAGTAAAATATATAGCATATTGATGTCAAAAAAGATTAAGGAGAATAAAATAAAACAGGAGAGATATAGGATAAGAATTGCTGGAAGTGTGAGAGGTAAACAGCCAGAAAGGGTCAAATTGAGAAGATGCCATTGCATTCATAAATGAAGTAATCAAGCCAAGAAACTATTTGGAGGAAGAGCATTCAAAGTAGATGGAACAAAAACTACAAAGACTCAAAGGTGAGAGAGAGCATGCTTGACGAGTTGAGGAGGCTAATGTGGTTGAAGTGAAGAGAGAAAAAGAAGAGTATAAGGATAGACAATGGAGGTGGGCAGAACCTGCGGGGTCCTATTGGCCATGGTTTGTACATTGGCTTTCATGCTCTGAGAGGGTTCTGGGCAAGGAGATTCATGATAGAACTTAAGTTTAAAAAGACTACCTTAGCTGCTCCTTGAGGACTTTAAAAATATACTTTTATTGATTACAGAAAGGGAGAAGGAGAAAGAGATAGAAACATCAATGATGAGAGAGAATCATTGATTGGCTGCCTCCTGCATGCCCCCCACTGGGGATGGAGTCATCAACCCAGGCTTGTGCCCAGGCTAGCATTGGAACCGTGGCCTCATCGTTCATATGACAATGCTCAACCACTGAGTCATACTGGCCAGGCTTTTTCATTTTTTATTTTATTTTATTTTACTTTATTTTATTGATGACTTTTTGAAGGGAATAGCAATGGAGGCCGGTTAAAAATATCATGAACTACTGAAATAATACAGGTGAAAGGATATGGAAGCTTGGAACATAGAGAGAGCAGTGGAAGTGGTGAGAAGTGATCTTACCATGGATATATTTTATATGCAAAGCCAAGAGGATTGATGCATTCAAGAGCAAGAGAGTGAAAGGGCAAAATCATAAGATTATATGTTTTGGCCTTTGGGTAGAAAACAATGACACTTACATGATCTACAATGTAGAAAATCATGTTATAGATAGAGAAGGTTTGGTGTAGGTGTGGTGGGAAAATAGGACGTCAGTACTGGACTTTTAGTTTTAAATACAGAATGAGATATCTGTGTGGAGATGTTGGGTTGAGTTGGTTATAAGAATCTGAGGTTCAGGCCTGCTGGTAAAATCTGGGCATCATAGAGATGGCATTTTAAAGGCCTGCAATGGGATAGCTTTAACCAGGGAGTGAGTATAGATAAAGGGAAGTCATCCCAGATATGAGTCCTAAGCATTCAATGTTTAGAGATGGAAGAAATTAGAAAGAATCTTCAAAGGAGACTAAGGAGTGGCCAGAGAGGAAAGAAGAAATCTAGGTGGATGGAGTATGTGGGTGGACAACAAAGTGTTTCAAAGAGGACAGAGATCAGCACTACCAGATGCTGCTTGATAAATCAGGCAAGACGAGGACAGGATTGACCATTGGAGTTAGCAACACAGCAATCACCGGTCACTTTGGTAAGAGTGGTTTTGCTGGAGCAGTGTGGGCAAAAGTTTGAAGAGAATGTGAGAAGACATTGGAAACTCAAGGTTTACAAAGGGAAAAAGACAAATGTGGTAGTTGATGGGAGGAATAATAGGGCCAAATTTTTTTTGAGGGAAATAATAACAACTTTACAACCAAAAAGAAAAATCCTGGAGAGAGGAAAATTAATGACACAGGAGAAAGGAGTGGAGAATTGCCTGAGAAATGTCTAGATGGATGAGAGAGAGGATAAGGCCTTTTGAGGAGGTGGGAAGTTTTGTCTTGGCCAAGAAACTGAAAACATTTAGTAGGTCATAATATAGATTATTAGTATAGATGTAGGGAGGGAGGTGGATGTGAAGGTGGGAGCTTGTTAAAATTGCCTCCTGGTTGATTTCATCTTCTCAGTGAAATATTAAGTAAGGATGTCAGCTGAGAGTGAGGATGAAGAGGTTCTGGATATTTTGGAAGAGAGAAGAAAATGAGATATGGAGAATATATTTTGTGTTTATTCAAAATCTGTCACTCAAAATGCCACTCAGTGGTTTTCATAGTTATCTAAATAGGCACTTTCCAAATAACTGTCCCATGTAACAAGATTTCCAGTCTTTTCATGATCTTACTCAGGCTTCTTTGGGGCTCTCGGTTGTAAATATCTCTCTTAAAAGGAGATGTTCAGAATTAAAGTCAATGCTCTAAGTGTGACCTGACTACGAAAATGACCAGACACTCGATGAGACTAACCAAGTGACTTTCACTTTGGAAATGTGACCTTGACTTGGTTTCTCCTCATTCCACAAATCCATAGTTAAATCTAAAGAACCATCCCAACTGTGCCATTGATTTGGTTCAGATGAAATTCAGTTTCATACTAACTCTTTTAAAACCTTTCTGTATATTTCAGATTAGCATTCTAGTCTGTCAGGTCACTTTGAATGTTGTTGAAAGACAATGACAAGAGTTGGAGAGGTTGTGGGAAAAAGGGAACCCCCATTCACTGCTGGTGGAAGGTAGACTAGTACAACCACTATGGAAAGGAGTCTGGCAATTCCTCAAAAAATTAAGAATAGAGCTACCATATGACCCAGCAATCTCTCTCCTGGATAAATACCTGAAAAACTTGAAATCATGTATTCGCAAAGATATATGTACCCCTATGTTCATTGCAGCATTATTCACTATGGCCAAGACATGGAAACAACCAAGGTGTCCTGCAATAGAGGACTGGATAAAGAAGATATGGTACATATACACAATGAAATACTGCTCAGCCCTAAGAAAGTATGAAATACTGCCATTCCCAACAACATAGATGGACCTTGAGAATATTATGGTAAGTGAAATAAGTCAGTCAGAAAAAGCTAAGAACCATATGACTTCACTCATATGTGGGATCTAAAACTGAAACTCGTGAACACAAACAGCAGTGTGGTAGTTGTCAAAGGGAAGGGGGTGCTAATATATGGGAACAGGAGAATATTTGACTTTGGGTGGTGGGCACATAGTGCAATATATAGATCTTGTAACACAGAAACACATACTTATATGATCATATTAACCAATGTCACCCAATAAATTTAATTAAAAAGGGGAAAAAAGAATGTTGTTGAAATCCTGGAAAAGAAAAACAGGTGCTGTTTAATTCTCAAGTGTCAAATACTGGGGTAAGGTCTTTAAATTCACTAACTGAATTCTCTACACAATACTTAAGAGAGATGTGGTGCCCATTTTATGGATGAAGAAATTGAGGTACTGAGAGATGAAGTTATTGAAGCTATTTGTCAAGTGTCACTGAGTTAAGGCCCAGAACTGGGATTCAAAGTCAGGAATCTTAGCACCAATGCCTCTGCTCTGTTTTCTGCTCCACAGCAGGGAAACCATGTGTTTGGAAACCTAATGGATGAGTTCAAAGTAGAATTCAAGTCTCTTGATTTGAGAGTTCTTCCTGAAAACTTAGTCCACTTCTTAGATATTTTAGCTTCACAACCTCTCAAAGATGGCTAGACCTATAACTTTACACATCACTTCTTATTCTAATCCCTAAACGCTCATGTTCTACCACTCATTTCTGAAATATTAGTCACTTCCAGGTTTTGTGCTATCTTCAGATTTAAACCACATTTAACCCAAACGGCATTAGAGAGGGTTGAGACACCTGTTGAAAGCTTAAACACTATCCCATATGTATCCATTTTATTCATAATAAGCAGGCTTTATTATATTTTACATTTGATGATGCTCTTGTCCCTCTCCCACGACTATGACCATTTATATTTAATTACAATGGAAGTCTCTCTCCCATCTTTGTACTCATCAGGCACATGCAATTTAAATACAGTTTCTAAAATAAACAACATGTTTCAAAGGCAATCCCTGGTTCCAAAGACTATGACACCCTTTACAAGTTTTTCCAATTTTTAAGCCTCCTATGGAATTCTCCACTGTCCAGTGATTTCACTTGTCAGATTGCTGGGAGCAAGTCACTCACACGTATTACCCCTTGACCTCCAACTGGCAGCCACAGGCTTCTCCTTTGCAGAGAAGGACACTTCTGCTTGACAATGCAAACTGTGTGCTCACCGTTTGTGCACAGCTGTGGCAGCTAAACACATCTGGCAGGCAACCTACGGAATTTCATTTCTTGATATTTACATAGATTGAAACTGTTTTTGCTCCCGACTTCAGAGGATCTTTTGCACCAGACCTTAAGGCCACGGTTTTCAGACAATTTCATGCGCACCTCCCATACTCCCTGCTGCAACCTATTCAGAGAACAAGATGAGAATCAGAACTGTAGAGTCTGCCAGGATTTCAGCATGTTGAAAGATGAAGAACCCTTCATTTAGGGCAGTGGTTCTCAACCTTGGCTGCACATTAGAATCACCTGGGAATCTTTTTAAAATCCTGATTTCTGGGCCTCATCCTCTGGAAATTCTGTTTCTTTGTTACTAATGGTGTGGCCCCAACCCATAACAAAGAAACAGAATTTCCGGAGGATGAGGCCCAGAAATCAGGATTTTAAAAAGATTCCCAGGTGATTCTAATGTGCAGCCAAGGTTGAGAACCACTGACTTAGGGACTTTGCTGTGTTGGTAATTTATATAGATTCTGTTCTCAAATGAGAAACTGGAGGTTTTAAAATATATGTCTTTCCTTGGGATTTTTAAAATAAAAATTTAATTTTAGAACAATTTTATATTTACAAAAAAATTGTGAAGATAGTACATATCCCACATCCAGTTTCCCAGATTAAAACATCTGATGATATATGGTATGGTAAATTTGTTATAATGAGCCATATTGATATACTCGTATTAACCAAAGTCCACGTTTCATTCCAATTTCCTTAGTTTTTACCTAATATGCTTTTTCTGTCCCAGAATCCCACTGGGATGCTGCATTACATTTAGTCACCCTGTCTCCCTAGGCTCCTCTTGGCAGTGAGTCTCTCAGCCAGTTTCCTTGTTTTTGATGACGACCTGAAAGTTGTAAGGAGCACAGGTGTGGCATTTTGTAGAATGTCCCTCCACCGGGCTTCGTCAGAGGTGCTTGTTTTTTTCTCACGATTACAATGGGGTTGTGTATCTTTGGGAGGAAAATCGCAGAGACAGAGTGCCATTTTTATGACATCCTATTAAAGGTATGAACTATCGACATGATTTAGCACTATTAGCATTAGCCTTGATCACCTGGCTAAGGTCCCAGGTGTCAGGTTTCCTGCAGTAAATGTACTCTTTGTTTACCCTGTTTCCATACTGTACTCGCTATGGGCAGCCCACACTGAAGGAGTAGGACTGTGAGGGCACAGCCATCCACAAAGATTACTTGAAATTGTGAGGGCACAGCCATCCACAAAGATTACTTGAAATTCTTCTGTGTGGTAGATTTGTCTGTCCTATGGACGCAGGGCTATTTATTTTCTACTTAGAGTTATAATTCAGGGCCACTCTGTTCATTTTGTTGTGCCAATTGTTCCCGCGTTGGTCATCGGGCGCTCTCTTAGTTGGCTCCCTTGGACATACTCTCATCAATGTGGGATTTGTTTGTTTGCCTTATGTTTATGAACACTTCCTTATTTTCTGGCACTGCAAAATGTTCCAGGCTCATCTTGCACATTTCCTGCCCCCATTCTAGAATCAATTTTTTTTTCTTGCAATTCTGATGTGACTTGAATAGTCCTAAGGGGACGAGGGGGAAGAGATTGTTGTTATGCAGTAATAATAACTCAAACAGTAGCCACCATTTCAGCACTCCAAGCAAGGGACCCCTGAAAGGAGAGTAGTCCTGTCCTGCTGAAAGGCTAGCACGCACTCTTATAAGCCCTTCTGCTACCTGATTCTTCCTAGTTTGTCAATTCATAGCTACTTATTCAGCGTCAGTTCCCTCTCAGTCATATGCAAGAGCAGGAGACTGTGTTCCCTCATTCATTTCTATGTCCTCAGCGTTTGCTATGGAGCTGGACACTTAGTAGACACTCATTATATATTTATTGGATGGATGCAAAGAGACATGGTTAGATGAATATGATGGTCTTTTATCGGCATTCCTGGGGATCCAGTAAAACAAAGCTTTACATATAGTTGAGGAACACATATTTTATTTTATTACAATTCTAGGCTTGGTTGGGCCAAGCGATTCTTTTGCTACACTTGTTACTGGCTGGGGTTGGTCCAAAATGGCCTCACTCACATCGCTGGCAGTTGGTGCTGGCTGCTGGCCAGGCGTTCATCTGGGGTTATCAGCCAAGGGTCATGGTTCTTCGCCATGTGAGCTGCTCTATGTGATGAATTTGTCTTCTTCATAGCAATCAAACAGCATCAATTATGCCACATTTTATTGGTCAAATCAAATAAAAGGGCCAATTCAGATTTAAATGGAGGAGAATGAGTATTACCTACTTAGAAAGAAATGGGAAGTTTACATCAGAAGATAGAATTTGGGATAGGAGATATTGTTTTGGCTAGAGGTGATCTGATTAATTGGTTGAATGATTACACATTAATTTATTTGCTTATGATCCGCCTATTTGCATTACTGCTTCTAATAGGGATATTTCTAAAATTTCTAAAATCCCAGAAATTTCCATTCTCTGTTTATGCACAGAAAAATTCAAGCATCCCATCAAGTACTTTGAGTATAGCATTAAACTTCAAATCAGAGGAAAGCAGTTTGAGTTCTGGATCTATCCTGCAATCCATGTAACCTCTACCTCTATTGGGTTTATTACTTACTCTCCTGATGCAAGTGATCTAATTTATAAAATAAACATATTATCAGATAGCATGATTGTCTTGAAAATAAAATAAATTGATTACCACAAAAATGCTTTGAACTCTTTGATGCACTGTACAATAACAGATCCTCTATGTTCTAGCCCTCATATATGCTTGTTGCTGTGAAATATGCAATGCATATGTTAGCTCTTTTAATCCTCACAACTTGAAGCTTCAGAATTAGTCATTCCACTTTACAAAGTTAAGTAACCGATCTGAGGTTAAAAAAAAAAAAAAGCTAGCACATGGCAATCTGTAGCATTCAAACTCAGAACGAATTCCAAAGCTCATGATCCTAAGGAACCATGACTCCCCCCACCCCTTTCCTTCCAGCAACTCATAATCTTAGAAAATAAAAACATTTTCAAATAATATTTCTGATAAGGACAAATAATCTATAATATATAAAGAGCTCTTACAACTCAATAATAAAAAGACAAATAACCTAATTAAAAATAGGTATAAGATACGCCTAGATATTTCTCCAATGAAGATGTACAAATAAAAAATAAACATATTAAGAGATCCTCAACATCATTAGCCATTAAGGAAATACAAAGGAAAATCACAATTAGTTACTACTTCACTCCCACTAAAATGGTGAAAATAAAAGTTACACAAAAACAAGTATTAACAAGAATGTGTAGAAATTGAAGCCTGCTTATACTGCTGGTAGGAATACAAAATGAAGCAGCTGCTTTGGAATACAGAATCTCAGAGGGAAGCAGGGAGAGGGATGGAAGAGAGAAATTAACCAAAGAATTTGTATGCATATATGCATAACACATGGACACAGACAATAGTGTGGTGAAGACCTGGGCTGGGGAAGGATGAGGGTGGTGCAGGCTACAGGGGTCAATGAGGGGAAACAAGGGGACATCTGTAATACTTTCAACAATAAAGATTTTTTTTAAAGAAAGAAAAACAGAGTAGCAAGCTTCCCAGGAAGTTAAACAGAGTTACTATATAACCCAGCAGTTCCCTTCCTGGGTATATGTGCAAAAAATTTAACAATGTTTGACTACAGAAAACTTGTACAAAAATGTTCAGAGAAGCATTATTCTTAGTAGCCAAAACGTGGAAACAACTCAAATGTCCATCAACTGATAAAAGGACAAATAAAAGGTGATACATCTACATAATAAAACATTATTCAACCATCAGAAAAATGAAGTATTGACACATGCTACAACGTGGATGAACCGTACATTATTCTAAATGAAAGCAGCCAGTCACAGCAAACCACACATTTTATGATTCTACTAGAGGCCCGGTACACAAAATTTGTCCACGGGGGAGGGGGTGGGGGAGGGTGGGGAGAGTCCTCTCAGTCCAGCCTGCACCCTTTCCAATCCAGTACCCCTCGGGGGATGTCCAACTGGCGGTTTAGGCCCAATCCCGGGGATTGGGTCTAAACCAGTAGTCGGACATCCCTCTCACAATCCTGGACTGCTGGCTCCTAACTGCTCACCTGCCTGCCAGCCTGATCACCCCTAACCGCCTCTGCCTGCCGGCCTGATTGCCCCTCACTGACCCCCCCCGCCAGCCTGGTTGCCCCTAACTGCCCCCCTGCCAGCCTGATCATCCCTAATTGCCTCTGCCTGCTGGCCTGATTGCCCCCAACTGCCCCCCCCCTGCCAGCCTGGTCGCCCCACGCAGCCTGTTCAGTCATCCGTTCAGTTGCGATGGTCACTTAAGCTTTTATATAGATAGATTTTTTTAAAAAATATATTTTATTGATTTTTTACAGAGAGGAAGGGAGAGAGATAGAGAGTTAGAAACATCGATGAGAGAGAAACATCGACCAGCTGCCTCCTGCACATCTCCTACTGGGGATGTGCCCGCAACCCAGATACATGCCCTTGACTGGAATCGAACCTGGGACCTTTCAGTCCGCAGGCTGACGCTCTATCCACTGAGCCAAACCGGTTTCGGCTATAGATAGATTTTAATGAAACCTCCAGAGCAGGTCAATCTGTAGAGACAGAAACTAGTGGTTGTGGGGAAAGAGTCTCTAATAGACACAGGGTTTCTTTTTAGGATGATGAAATGTTCTAATACTGATAGTGATGATCATTCAACAACTCTGTGAATATACTAAAAGCCACTCAATTTCACACTTCAGATGTGTGATTTATATGGTATATGGATTATATATCAACTAGAGGTCCGGTGCATAAAATTCGTGCACTTGGGAGGTCCCTCAGCCTGGCCTGCGCCCTCTTGCAGTCCGGGAGACCTCGGGGGATGTCTGACTGATGTGGAGGCAGGAGAGGCTGCTGCCACCGCTGCTGCACTTGCCATCCATGAGCCCAGCTTCTGGCTGAGTGGCGCTCCCCCTGTGGGAGCGCACTGACCACCAGATGGCAGCTCCTATGTTGAGAATCTGCTCGCTGGTGGTCAGTGCGCATCATAGTGACCTGTCATTTCGCCATTGGGCTGAATGTGAGAGGGCGCAAGCCAGGCTGAGGGACCCCATCGGTGCATGATCAAGGCCAGGGAGGGACACAGGAGGTTGGCCAGCCAGAGAGGGGCCACGGGAGGGCTCCAGGGTGTCTCCAGCTCAACGCAGGAGCTGCCCCCTGGTGGTCAATGTGCTCCCACAGCCACCCTCCTGTGGCCTCTCCCCCCGGCTGGCTGGCTCTGATAGGCCCTGATTGGGGCCAGTCGGCCAACCTCCCACGGCCCCTCCCCCTGGCCAACCTCCCGTGGCCCAGATCGGCCCAATTGCCGGCCAGGCCGAGGGAGCCCACCCATGCACGAATTCGTGCACCGGGCCTCTAGTCAATTATAAAATACATGTAATGCCTCTGTTTTTTCCCTTCTTCAATTCTGCTTTTCTTGTATGCTTTCTCCTGCCAAATGGTTTGTGCTGGGAATCTTTATTTATTTGAGTGTCAAAGTCCTTCTAAAAATGTGTCATAAAAACCTATGTGTGTTGCCCCTCTCCTAGGAAGAAAAGTCTGGGTAGCTGAAAATGAATGTTTCCTTTGGGGCAGTATGGACTATTCTTTTTAAATGTCTCTCTAGGGCCCTAACAGGTTTGGCTAGGTGGATAGAATGTCGACTGTGGACTGAAGGGTCCTGGGTTTGATTCCAGTCAAGGGCACATGCCTGAGTTGCAGGCTCGAACCCCAGTAGGGGGTGTGCAGGAGGCAGCCAATCAATGATTTTCTCTCACCACTGATGTTTCTCTCTCTCTCTCCCTCTTCCTTCCCCTCTGAAATCAATAAAAACATATTTGAAACAAATAAAATGTCTCTCCAGGGATCCAGGCAACATTGTAGGACAGTGGGAGGTAATATGGTTATGTGGTCTAACAGGAAATGTGTTCATGTCATATGGCCCAGAATTTGAAACATGGCTTCATCTTGCTGTTTGCATGACCCCCAACTCCCTAAGGCTCAGGGAGTTACTTCATCTCCCTGAGCATTAGTTCCCTCATATTTAAAATGGAGATGAAGACAATACCTACTGGCATTTCTGTGATGGCATTGCTGTGGAAATTAATAGGTGAAAAGTGCTTGGGGCCCTGCCATTACCCTTATTCACGCTTGCCACCACCAGCATCCCAGGTCCCCCAACACTGTTAGCGGAGCAGACTGGCAAACAACAGTCCTCCCCAAGCCCAGAAAGCCCTCTTTTCTTCAAGCCCAGAAAGTTCGCTTCTCTCCAAATGGCCAACTTAAACCAGATTGAAAACCTGGGGCAAAAATATGCGTTGAGTGGGGAGGGAGTGCATGACGGGAATTGGCTGGATCTCCCAGCTTCTCTAGAGAAATTAAAGCGGCTAAGATGTTTAAATCCCCAGCCAGAACCCCTGATTTAATTTGCTTTTATAGTTTCAGGGATTGCCTTGTTGTGGTTTCCCTATATCACATACAGAGCTGGCCTCTCCCCGCTGTGGAGAGGGACGCCAGTCACTGTAAATAGGCCTGCACAGCAGTCTGTCTCAGACTCTCCCACTGCTGCCACTTCTGCATGGGGACCCAGACATGAGGAACAGAGGCAAGACATGGCTGAATAGGGGAGACTTTCTGTGGTTCCAGGAGGAGCCCACACATTGGTTTACATCCTGACACCATGGTTTGACTCTATACAACCTCAGGCAAGTCCCCTGCCTAAGCCTCCATTTATCTACATATAACATGGAAATAACAATTCACACTTCTCAGGATTGATGTGAGAGCTGAGGAATGGCACTGAATGAGCCCTTGATTGGTATTATTAGAGGTTCACAAGACACAGAAGCAGATAAATAGCATGGACAGCTCTGCTGACCTCAGCTTTACTACTCTGGGCAAAAAAGAATTGAGTGAGCAGAAGAAAGCTATTTCTTCTTCCTTGGTGTGGGAAGACATCCATAATATTCTGGAGATGTCCTATTTCCTCTACATTTAGCTCTAGAATCCTGGACTATCAGAGATGGAAGGAAGAATAGAGATGACTTAGCACTACCCACCCATTCTAACAGCTAGAGAGATGGAGGCTCAGAGAGGAAACGTGACCTGCTGAAGGACACACAGCAAGTGACTTGCAGAACTTGGACTTGGAATTTGTATTTTTACTCCATCAAATTGTTTCTGGGAAATCATCCGGGACAAATGCATGGTTGCAGTGGCTGTTAAGGACAAGAAGTGTCTGGAAAAGAAGGACTTCTTTATTTGGCCAGAGGACATCTGACGGTAGAGCAGAGGCAGCCAGCCAAGGGCCTCTTGGACCTCATTTAGGGCTTTGAGATTTTGCCTGAAGGCAATGGGAAGCCATTCTTACTGGAATAGAAATGACTTGAAGGCAGACTTCTAGGTCATATCAATTTTGTGAACCCTTCCTGGCATGTAATATCTGGCACATAGTATAGCTTGAGAAGTGGTTGCTTGATGATCCTAGATTTCCAAATGTGGGAGCCAGACTTGCTAGAGAAACTTCCTAATGCCTTTAGAGTTTTCTCAAGTAGAAAAGATCTTAAAACCTATCGGTAATCATTCACTTTTCTAAGAATTCTTGAACATGGGAAAGAAAATGCAGAACAATCCTTCAGATGGCTTTCTTCGGAAATGGCTTGCCCCTGTTCACACATGGAGCAGGTAATGAGTAACCTTTCCGGAAAGCCAGTGTGTAGGGCATGACCCTGCATAATGCTGGTTCCAGTGAGTGAAGTCAGTAGATGCTACATAAACAAAAATTAATAGCCACAGAGGTTCTCCATCTGGCTCTGCTGCAGCCTCAACTTCTACTCTGAATATACCTGTGTCCCACTGCTTTTGTCCATTGATTCAAGAATATCTGTGACATATGGTCATCCTCACAGACTTTCTAACTTTATAAATGGATCCTTTGAAAAAAGGAGAATTAGGTTTACAAAGAGTAGGATTTGAAATAAATTAGTAGCCCATGGAAGTTTGAGACTATAATGGGAATACCAAAATGCAGATAGGTCATTTCTCCAAATGGAGAATCTGTTATTGAAAAACTTAACTGAGTTGAACTAAGACAGCCCTAGCAAGAAGTAGGAAAAGACCCTGAGCTGCTCCTATGAATGATGGTTTCATTAATGGAAGGGGGTTGTGCTCAACATTCGTCAGCTATTTCCATGTACCTAGAACTAAGCTAGGTGTTATCTCTTGCAATCCTATTTGGTCATCATAACATTAGAAAGAATGAGGTTTATTATCACCGTAATGTTGGTCGAGGAACTTAAGCTTCACAGAGACAAGGTTTCATGGAGACAAAAACTATGTCTATTTTCCTCACCACTATATGCCTGGCACTTGGACACGAGTTAAATGTCTTTCCTATGTTAATAAAACTGTAAAGTTAAAATATCAGAAATTGAATGGTGGTCTATGGGGGTGTATGTAATACTGTAGAAAGGCCTAGCTTCAATGACATCATTCCCTCATTAGTGAACTTTCAGTAACTTTCCATTCTACAAGCCTGATTCTGTCTGGCCCTTGTTGATGGATGTCTTCATCTTCATCCCTGTCCCCTCTCCTCATTCCCAGTTTCCAGCTTCACTGGTTATATTTCTGTCCCTCCAACTTGCTGAGTTCACTCTCGTTTTGCTGTTGTCCCCATGCCTGAAACAATCTTCGACTATCCTAGCGCAGCTGGCTTTTCTCATTTTTGTGGTTCCTGCTCAAATGACATTTCTTCAAAGAAGCCTACTCTGACAACCCAGTTTGTACTTCCTGCCCAGACCCTGGCTGCGACATCACTCTTTTAATTTTGCACTGTATTTGTTCCCATATGAAAGGAGCTCTATTACTTATATATCTATCTACTGTTTGCCAGGCCCTTTTAGAATGCTAGTTCTATGAGAACAGAAAAGTTGCCTCTTTTATATATATACTAGAGGTCCAGTGAACAAAATTTGTGCACCGGTATGGTCCCTAGGCCAGGCCTGCGATCAGGGCCATCTTCCCCAGCTGCGCACAGCTGCCCCCCCAACCCCGCCACCACCCATCCCCAGTTCCCCATTTGCCATCGGGTGATCAGTGCCTGACAGCCAGGGGAAGGGACCGAGAGGTTGGCTGTTCCCACCCTCTCTCTGGACCCGCCCCCACTGCGGGTGGCCATCAGGCAATTGAAGCCTGCCATCCAGGGAAAGGGACCAAGAGGTGGTCAGTGTGCCTCATAGTGACTGATCCAGCGGTCGTTCTGGTTGTTGTGCTGTTAGGGTCAATTTGCATATTACACTTTTATTATAGAGAACTAGAGGCCGGTGCATGAAATTCATGCATTCAGTGCGGGAGGGGAGGGGTCCCTCAGCCCGGCCTGCACCCTCTCGCCGTCCAGGAGCCCTCCCCACGGGGAGCAGGCCTTAGCCGGCAGTCAGACATCCTTAGCGCTGCTGCGGAGGTGGGAGAGGCTCCCACCACCACTGCTGCACTTGCCAGCCGTGAACCCAGCTTCTGGCTGAGTGGTACTCCCCCTGTGGGAGTGCACTGACCACCAGGGAGCAGCTCCTGCATTGAGCGTCTTCCCCCTGGTGGTCAGTGCGCATCATAGCGACCAGTCATTCTGCCATTCAGTTGATTTGCATATTAGCCTTTTATTATATAGGATTTTATATATATATATATATAAATAATTTCATAGAGAAAGGGAGAGGGAGAGAGAGATAGAAATATCATTGATCGGCTGCCTTCTGCATGCCCCCTACTGGGGTTTGAGCCTGTAACCCAGGCATGTGCCCAGACTGGGAATCAAACCATGACCTCCTGATTCATAGGTCCACGCTCAACCACTGAGCCACGCCCAGCTGGGCAAGTTGCCTCTTTTTTATTCACTATTATAGTTATAGCACCTACAACACTTACAGGCATACAGATGTTCAATAAATAAAGTCCTAAGACACGAGGCTCCAACTTTTTCCAGCTTTCTGCATTAGGTCCTACTATGGTCATCTATGTGCTCCTCCTCTCAATCTCAGCCTTTTCTGTAATGGCAGCAACTTTCTCAGTAAACATCTCCCCTCTACTTCCCTTTTATCTCTGACTAGGGTACTGGAATTACCATGATTCCCTTATCCCATGCCTGAGCAATGCTTAACTTCTTATAGTTTCTCAAATGCACATCCATTTCTGGGTATGAATGTGGACATTATATGTGGTATAATGTGGTTCTATTATACCACAATGGAACCATGCCTTCCTGTCATGTTCCCGTTGGAAGCTGTTAACCAAGAGTAGAACAAATGTAGATGTTACCTCTATCTGAATCTCACCTGGAGTATGGAAGTTAGTATCAGATGGCTGCCTATTGGCCAGATATGAATGAAGGAGTGGGTGGATGACTATAAAAGAATGAATTGATTCTCAAGGAGACACACTGGTGAATGTATGACCCAGGATACATTGTATAGCTACATATTTAGAATGGCCAACTGTCCTGGTTTGCCTGAGATGGGGCTTCTGGAATGAGGGACCTTTAGTGCTTCCTGGAAATGCATCATGCAAACAGTAAGGAGTTGGTCCCCTATACAAACCCAAGTTTTTGAGACTGACAGTGGCAATATGGAGGCATCCATGCAGTGAGCTTTTTAGGTTGAGTCAGGTCTCAGGTAAAGGCTAACAGGCAGGAGCACAGAAGTGCATAATACACACAGGACCAAAATGAAGTCTAGATGTAGGAACTGACACCCAAGGTCACAGTGACATTTCCTCTCATGACTTCTGATACAGAATTGTTGAACTTTTGGGGTGATGTGCTGAAATACAGAAGAGCAAAGTGAAGACAGGAACACCTGGGTCTCCTTCTGACTGCCTCTCTTCATCTCTCTGACATTGGGCACGACACACAACCTTTCATCTTCTTATCTGTGAAGTACACTTTCCTTTGCCCAATGCAGGGTCATTACATGACCTGGTTCTGCGCTGATACATGGTAATTGCTCAATAAAGCACTATTCTCTTCGCCAGGCCATGAAACAGAACATCTCCAGACTCTGAAGTGGGGCTGTCCCAACATGTAGGGGTAAGTAGCTATTACATTTTTTCCAACCATGAATTAGCAAGGCTTCTGGTCTGATGAACCACTAATTTTATATTTAATAAATATTTATATGTAATGTGTGTGTCCTAACTCTAGTTTTGTGACTTTTAATAGCTCCCTTGTCACAGCAGTGTGTGTCTGATGTGGTGAGGTTACAAAGAGAGCCCCCATTTCTCAAAAATCAAACAAAAATATCCCCCACCAACTTCCACATAAAACATGTTCTATCCTTTTGACTGTGCAATTCTTCTTCTAGAAAAATTTCCAAGGGAAATAACCAGAGAATGCACGTACAATGATGTTCATCTTAGCATTGTTTATTACAGTGATAAAAATTAGAAACATCTGAAATGCATAACAATAGAGATTTGGCTAAGCTAATTACATTTCAGACATTCAATTGAATACCATGCAGACAACCAAAAAAAAGCTTGTTCCCTCAAAGTATTTAATGACTTGGAAACATGTTCAAGGCATATTGTTAAATGAAGAAAGCAGATAACAAAACAATATGTTTTGCATGTTTCCAACTTTGTAAAATAAAAATTATAAAGAAAACAATAATAATAATACCAGAAGTAGTATCATTAATGGTTGAGAACATTAGCTGTGGAATCAGAACTCCTGGGTTCAAACCCCAGTTCTAACACTTTGTTGCTAGGTGATTTTGGAAATTACTTCTCTGCCTCAGTGTCCTCATGGGTAAATTGGGGACAACATCCGTAATCACCTTATAGGGTTTTTGTGAATATTAAATGAATTTATAGCTGAAGCTTTAGAACAGTACTTGACACAGAGTAAATGTTATAGAAGTGTTGGCTATTTGTTTTATTTTTTTAGGTGATGCCATCCGTAAATTATTTTTTTCAAAGTTCAAATAAACAAACAACATGATGACTCACATCAATGCAAAAATAATTGCTTGAACTGGGATTTGAACTTAAGTCTGTCTGGCTCCAGAATTTGAGCACCTAACCATGATGTAATTCAGGAAAGGAAATGTTAGCCATGGATAGTAGTCTCATATTTGCAGGATAATAGATAGCTTTTTCTTTCTTCTAAGTGACTTCCTGAATTTTCCAAAACTTTAACAATGAATTCATGTTACTTTCATAACTAAAAAATATTACTTATTCTGTTACTTAAAATGAAGCAAAACGTCTTATGTTCGATGGCTGTTTATAACAGCCTATCAGCCAATAACTTTCCCTTTGCACAATGACTGCACCAGCATGAGTTTCATGGGAGATGCTTCAAATAGCATAGGCTGTCACAGAAGACCTATCACAGGCACCCTAAAGCCTTCCAGAATCAGCATGGGTCCCAGAACCAGAGAGAATGCAGTTCAAATCTCAAAGCTATCAGCTATAGGCCCTAGGATAAATTTCTTAACTGCTCAGAGTTCAGGTTCCTCGCTATGGGCAGTATAATGAGAGACCCTCATGGTGTCCCAGGTTTAGAGCTCTATGTGAAGAGGTCACCACTGTTCCAGGTACACAGGAAGTGCCTAACTATTGGTAGTCACAGACTACTGAATTTTTAACTGTCTGTTGGAGCTCCTGAATAGCCTACACTGACATGAGTGTGTCCTAATTTCTAAGCACTAACCTTAGTGGCAATAAATGCAAAGCCATCAACTTCTAGTTGGGTGACTACCAGTAATGTCAGAAAACTCCCTGTAACCTATTTCCTGGTTGGAGGAAATGTTGCCACTGTTGTTGAGTGTGTACCCTCCTGTTAAGGAACAAATAAAACAACCAATGCAACAGCTTTTTATAAGGTGTTAAAAATACATCGAGGATGAAATCCTGCCTGCCTGTTGCTGAATTGGAGACAGGCTTGAATGCATTGCTGACATCCAGATTGGATTCTCTGCAATATTGCCAGTCTTTTTATTATCATTATTATTATTATTCCTAGGGCTTGCTCTGAGTCCAGAGCAATAGAAATTATCTCTGGCAATTCTGCAGTTCACCAGTCCCTAAATCTCCACAAGCATTTTGAATTTCAGCTGGAATTGATTGGAAAATTGGCCTTATAATTCACCAGGGTTCAGGTTTGAGATCAGTTAACACCAGACTTCTGGAAACATTGGCTGCCCCCGTGGACCAATGAGTGGTGAGGTTTTTCTCCTTGAAAACAGAGTGGAAAGTCATTCCTTGCTTTCTCACTCCTACTTATTACAGACTTTGCATCCTGAGAGCTACTCTGAGAGGGGGAGGCTGTCTCATGCAGGCTACACAGAATAATAAACTTGTTCATAGAGAAGGGGATGTCGGGACCCACGTTCTCAATCTACAGATGGTAGAGTTGATCCCTGCTGAGGAGGCGGGGCTTGCTGAGGTTACATCAGGAGCTAAGGAACACCACAATTCCTGTCTCCTGAATCATAGGCTACAGTTGATTCCCCTCCCCCTTGCTTTGCCATATCTCATTTATAAAAGTCTTTCATACTATTCTACATGGTGGGTCATGGATGGATGGATGAACCATGCCATCTCCCAAATATGGCCCAGATCTCAGCAAGCATATAACCCATGCAACTGATCAATTGGAGAACAGGCACATTCACCACTTTTCCAATGGTGGCTTCCTCCTGAACTCTCTGGGGCCTCCCCTGAGCTGTTTTGCCATGCAGAGAAAATACATAAGCCTTTAGACATTGCAAGTCTGCTGTGGAATGTGTGTCCCTTGTTCCAGGGGAACTGCCTTCTGAACGGGGACCTATTGAATATCAGGACACTGCTTTCCTGGAAGTGGGAAGAACGAATGAGAAGAGGCACGCTGGCAGTGTTTTCTGTAATGCAGGCTCTGACCCATCTTGGAGTTAGCCTTTCAAACCCGGCACCCACGTTCTATATGATGACTGATAATCTGGAATTGTGGACTGAAGCTGTGAGAACTAGGCAGCAGGAGCTTAATCCAAATTGGCCTTCTGACACACATGGAGAGACCATTTAATTGCATGATCAATACGATTTCAAAGAAAGCTTAGGAGGTCACCAACATCACTATGGGCTGTAGTAAAATATGACAGAAGGAAAACCTGAGAGCTCTGTGTCAAGAGTCTGAGCAATAGCCACTAAGTTCTATCTGTGTTAAATTTAAGGACATTTGACATCTGTGCCAGAAAAGTGCACAGGCAGTTACGCAAACCTTCCAGCTGCTTCCCGGAACCCCAAAGTTCACTGAAGATCATTTGTAAAGAATACATAGAAGACAGCCTGTGAAGGGACTCAACAATGCTACTCATAAAAGCTTGCAAACAAAACAGATTCCCATGTTGGCAAGCCAAGTCCCAAATGTTCCTTACAGCTGGGTAAACTTGACCTTCCAAGTGTTTGCTCTTCTTTGTCACCCATTTTAAAAATAAGAGATTCAACCCCAGCTTACAGGGAGAGCATTTTAGCATGCCAGGTTTGCTTAAGGAATCAGACTGTGGAGTTAGCCTCAGTTGGAATCCCATCCCTGCTACTGACTAAATGCATGACCTTGGGCAAGCTGATTACCTTCTCTAAGCCTTTGCTTCCTCATCTGTAAAATGGGGAAAATAACAGTGCCTACCTCATAGGGTGTGGTGAGAATAAAATGTGTTAATCTAGCAGCTAAAGTACTCAGCACAGTACCTGGCACACACAGCAAGGACTTAATACATATAAGGTTATTATTGAAATAGTTTCTTGCATCTTGCTAATGAAATATTGTTCTGAAAATACAACAAAACATTGGATATAACTGGGCTTAGAGCAGGGAAGACAGTGTCCAGGAGATAAGAAGGAGAAAAGCAAAGACTGCTTAGCACAGTCATTAAAATTGCTACCTCTTACCAAGAGCTTATTAACTGCCTGGCACTGTATCAAGCATTTCTTGAATATTTCTCATTTAATTACCATGAAATATTATAAGGTAAGTACTACTCCCCATTTTTCATGCAAACTATCAAAGCACAGAAAAGTTTAGGAATTTTCCCAGAGTAAGAAATCCAAAAAATAGTCTCAACTTTGGGACCTTCTGATTCTACAGCTTTTGCTCCTCTGAAGTCTACTGTGATCATCTGCAAGTCCCCAGCATTGGCAGGGCAGACAATGAACCACCGAAGGTGGTAGGAGATGTCTGTCACACCACACCAGCACAGTCCTGTATTGTAGGTTGGGGCTCCACTACACACATCATGTGTGCTATCATAGGAATGGAAGGGATGGAGGTTTCTACATGTCCATTCACTCAGAAAAGTAGAACAGAGCAAACACATGCACAAAGCTAAGACAGATGGTCCCCTGTCCCTGTATTGTAGGTTGGGGCTCCACTACACACATCATGTGTGCTATCATGGGAATGGAAGGGATGGAGGTTTCTACATGTCCATTCACTCAGAAAAGTAGAACAGAGCAAACACATGCACAAAGCTAAGACAGATGGTCCCCAGTCCCTGGAGGTTTTTTCACCCTCATGAGACCAACTGACAGGGCTAAGGCTCAAAATATATTCAGTGCAAGTGAGCACAGCAAGCATCTATAAAAGGTGGCACATCGTAGCTATTGTCCAGAGGGGATCAGCACAGAAAAATGAATCATATTGAGATCACACACAAAGAAAACTCATGGAAAAATAAATAAGCAATTATAAAACTATCTCCTAAGGCCTACTGATGGAAAACCTGGGCTTTGGAAACAGAAAGATCTGAATTTGAATCCTGATGCTAAGTGTATTCAGTATATGGACGCAAACACATCACTTTACTTTTGCATCTGTAAAATGGGGCTACTATGTGACCCCTACTACCCAGGACCACCAGGAGAATGGAATGGAATAAAGCACATAAACAACTGTGCATGGGCATATATAATGCAATAGCATGAGTTGTTATGATGGAATTAAGACCACCTGCCTGGACCTGCCTGGGTCTAGTCCTAGTTCTACCACCTACTGGCTTTGTGTCCCCGAGCCCAGTATTGAACCGCCCTGTGTCTCAGTAGTACCATATGTAAATTGTGATCATAATAGTACCTGCCTCATTGGATGGTAACAAAGATGAAGTGAGTTAGTATTTATAAAGCTCTTAGAAAATTGGCACATAGGAAAGATTCAATGCTAGCTACTACTATTATTGTTGTGATTATATTTGATAGAGGTAAGCACAGGATGTTCTAAAAAGAAAAAACCACCACCACCACCACCCCAAACAGGCGCTTAACTGAAGCTGTGGTGGGTGGGCAGGAAAACAGTCTAGAACACAGACAGCAAGGGTGCATATTCCAATAAGCGGCAGGTAGGGGAGGGAGGACAAGGGCAGGATTTAGCAACAGCTTTCCTGGATTTCCTCTATTTTCAGTTTCAGTGGAGACCATATTTCTCACATTGCCTGCTTTTGCCCATTACAGTTCATGGGTCCCGAAACTGGTTTGAAGGCAAATTCCAAGTTAGCATGGGAGTGGGAGGGGGTAAGAGGAGAATGCAAGTACCCCCTTTTTGAAAAAGGGCTGTAACCATTTAGCCGATTATTTAACATTGTGGAATGCAGTAAGGTCAGAGACGGGCTCACCTTTCAGTGTGGCTACAGCTCCAAGCAGCAATCTCTGAGATTGCTGGAAGTCATTCACACCAGTGAGTGCATGTGCATCAGGGCCTGGTTAAAGATTCAGAGGCTAAGCTGGTTAATAGAATTAATTTGATATATCCGGTATAATTCAGTGGAACATGTGAGTGCCTTTCAGAGCCCAAAACTGTTGGGAGAGAAACAAATCCTTGTGCCAGCTATTAAAGAAGGATTAGTTGGACTCCAGAAGGAGTTAAGCCCATGACTTTAATTCTTCTCTAGCTGTATGAAAAATGGATGTCTTGATAAATGGCTACCCTATAAACAACTAAAGAGAAGCTTGGACTGTTGATTTTCTTTTTTGGCCATTCCAGGTTTATTCCACAGTCATATCTGATCCTTTTTGTCTCCTTTCTGAAGCCAGGAGGGAATACATGGAAAACCGGGGTGCCATATACTCACCAGGGGCATTATCCGGTGTGAGATGAGTGGGGAGAAGGAGACTATCTCCATCTTTCCCTGGATGGGCTGAGTGGGACCCTGGAGGGAACAGTGGCTAGCTGACTGGGATTAAAATATGGGCTGGCCTGGTACCGAGGCTGCTGGTGGGAGTTAAGAAGTGAGCCAGCTGAAAGAATCTAATATTTACTGCAGTTCACCAAGACGTCAACATCCCCATATTTTGTAGTTGAAACACGACTTCATAGGACCAAATGTCTAGGTTTTTGAAGGTGATTCAAAACAGGAGTAGATCATATTTTTCTAGGAGAAATAAAAGTTTCCTCCTACATTCCTGTTCATTTTGTGATGCCAAATTTGGGAGAACTCCTAGCCCAGCATTGGGGAAAAAAAATTGTGGAGATGCTTTAAGATGACGAGAGAGGTTCTTTGTTATGCCACTCTCGGTACATAGGATTTTTTAAGGCATCAAACTGGAACGGTGGTTAAGTGTTTCCAATACAAGAAAAAGAGCTGGGAATAAAGTGCTCATTACTCTTTTAGGGTATGCGTGTCTGTGGCCAGCATTAAAATCTCTATGTCACTGAGAAAGACATTGGAGGGGATTTTTTTTTTTTTTTACAAAAGGAAGTAAGTAAAGAAGAAAGTATGCCAAGTGTGCGGCCTACCTGGTAGAGAGGAACCACATAAAACAAAACACAAGGGAACGCGCATGAAGTCTATTTTGGTGTAGAGATTGCATCTTATATTAATTCAAGTTCTTAATTACATTACCTTCCTTAAATAAATTTCCCCTCCTCTTGGAAGACAGCCACTGTTTTCCTGTTTCTCTCTCTTACTCCTCATGGAAAACCCTGGGCAGATAAACCAGTTCTGATTGATCTCAGGCAAGTTCCTTTGTCTCAATATGCCTCAGTGTTCCTGAACTGCAAGATAAAGCTTACCTTACAACGTGCTTGTAAAGGATTCAGTGAGAATGTTTTGACAGCAATCAGCCTGGAAATGGGCATCTAACAGTTTCAATGATTGTCCATCCCTTCCCCTTTGCTCTTCAACAAAGATTCTGTCTCACATATAGTATAAGAGCAGCAAGCGTGAGCTGTGCATTGAGCAAAGGTCCCTGGCGCTGACTTGGTTGACAGGTGTTTCTACATCTGTTGCAGCTGCTCTGGTTTGCAACCTAAGTGGATGCTGCAGAAGCCCAGGGTCAGTGTGGCAGCAGAGCAGGTCCAGCCTGCCTTGGCCACACAGGCCCTTCCTATGCCACGACAGGGAAAAGTTCATGCTGAGTCCAAGTAGGTCAAAAAAGAAAGAAGGATAGAAAGAGACAGAAAGAGAGAAAATAGGGGGATGCAGGAGTAAAAACAGAGAGGGAACATGAATGTGTTTTTGAAATACCCTTCTAAATCTTTGGGAAGAAAAACACAGCAGTGTTGAGCTAATGACACCAAAATAGATCTGCACAGACATTGCCAAGGATCTGGAAAAGAAAAGAAAATCTTTCCTGACACTTCTCTTTAAGCAACAGTGGAACTCGGGACTCCCGGAAAAGAAGCAGGACGGGGCCAGGCGAGGTCCTGCCCACACTGCAGAGGGTTCTCCAGGGACCACTGCCAAAGGGCAGACCTGGCTGGTGACAAGCAAGCCTCTGAATGCTGTGGTTTGGATTTTGCTTGCGGCTTAATGTCCATATGTGAGGTCTTCTCATACCTAAGAAACCAGGCCTTGCCTAATCGAAATCAGACAGAAAGGCCACACACATTTGCAAGGACGCATGCCATCTTCCCCTTCTTTATTCTTCTCATGGAACTCTCTTGGTAGGAAGGAAAGGGTGAAGTGGGAATGGGAGTTTGAGGTGCTCACTCTTTCTTCTTTACTTATATCTGAGTACTCTGGGCATGGAAACGGATATGAACAAGAAAAATGTTGTTTTAGACAAATGAATTTGGGAAGTGGGTTCGATAAAATTAAAGAGGTCATTTTTCCTGCAAGTTTCACCAACATATTAAATGTACTAGAGGCCCGGTACACCAAATTCGTGCACCAGGGGTGGGGAGGTCCCTCAGCCCGGTCTGCATCCTCTTGCAGTCTGGGAGCCCTTGGGGGATGTTCACCTGCTGGCTGTCAGACACCCCTTTCATAGTCTGGGACCCCTTGCTCCTTACCACCCACCTACTCGCTGCTCCTTACCGCTCAGCTAGTGGCTCCTTAGCACTGCTGTGGAGGTGGGAGAGGCTCCTGCTACCACCACTGCGCTCGCCAGCTGTGAGCCCAGCTTCTGGCTGAGTGGCACTCCCCCTGTGGGAGCACACAAACCACCAGGGGGCAGTTCCTGCATTGAGCGTCTGCCCCCTGGTGGTCAATGTGCATCATAGTGACTGGTTGTTCTGGCCGTTCCACCCTAATGGTCGCTTAGGCTTTTATTATATACACTAGAGGCCCGGTGCATGAAATTCATGCACTGGGGGGGGTGTCCCTCAACCCAGCCTGCACCCTCTTCAAACTGGGACCCCTTGAGGGATGTCCGACTGCCTGTTAAAACAATCTCTCACAATCCAGGACTGCTGGCTCCAAAATGCTCACCTGCCTGCCTGTCTGATTGCCCCTAACCGCTTCTGGCTGTCAGCCTGATCACCCCCTAACCACTCCCCTGCTAGCCTGATTGATGCCTAAGTATTCCCCTGCCAGCCGGATCGCTCCCAACTGCCCACCCCTGCCGGCCCAGTTACCCGCAACTGCCCTCCCTGCCGGCCCGGTCTCCCCCACCTGCCCTCCCCTGCAGGCCTGGTCCCCTCCAATGGCCCTCCCCTGCCGGCCTGGTCACCCCTAACTGCCCTCCTCTGCAGGCCATCTTGTGGCCACATGGGGGCAGCCATCTTTGACCACATGGGGGTGGCCATCTTGTGTATTTGGAGTGATGGTCAATTTGCACACTGGTCATGACTAATTAGTATATCTGGTCGTGACTGTGAGGGCATCGTGACCAATTTGCATATTACCCTTTTATTAGTATAGATAGCCTCTCAGTCATTGTGTTGTTCTATCAGCTTCATTTGACATGGTTGCCCACTCTCTCTTTGATGTACTTTCTCCAGTGAGCACCCAGAGTGCCACCCTCTCTCTGCTTCCTCCTATTTCACTGGCCTGCCTTTCTCAGCCTTCTTTACAGGCTTCTTCCTGTTCTGCTTCCTCTCACTGGATAGTTGCATGGACTTTATGGGCCTTCAATACCCTGCATATGCTGATGGCACTTACATTTTCTTTTCTCCTACTGTGACCTCACCAATTATCTGAAGTTCATACCTTTTTTAAAAAACTGACACCTACCCTTTACTATCTAATTGATCTTTTCCATGCAATATGTCTAAAACTGAGCTTCTGATTTCTACCGCCTCCCTCCATACCCCCTCCCATGGTTTCTATATAGTTTTCCAATTTCAATGAACAGCACCACCATTTTCCTAGTTGCTCAGGTTCAATGTGTGTGAGTCATTCTTGATTCCTCTCATTCCCTAACAATCTACATCCAATTCAACCCTACCTCTGAAATGCATTACCATCAACATATGTAATGCAGCTTTCACATAGATTACTGTGATTGCCTGCTCACCAGTCTCTCTGGGACACATTCACTCTCCACAGTCAGATATTAGCACTGCATGATTTTAAAAAATAGAAATCAGATGTTACTCCAGTCTTCAAGAACCTCTACTCATCTTACTAAAAATAAACTATGAACTTTTCCCCATATCCTAAATGCCCCATTTAATCTGACCCCAGCTTACCTCTGTGACCTCATCTATTACCACCATACAGACACACCAGTGATTGTGCTACTCTGAATAGGCCAGGTTAGCCTCAGGGCCTTTGCATTTACTGCACCATTGGCTGATACTGCTCTGCCTCAGATCTTCAACTGGCTTTTTGCCACCAGTTCAGCAAATCAATTAGTACATTTCCCTCTCTAAGCCCCCATTCCCCCCTGTATATGATGACCTTGAAGACAATTTGCTATATTATTATTGTATAAGGAAGTGCTACATGGACAAGGGTGGAGAGGACCAGGGTTTGTAGACCACAGAGTGTAAGAACATGGAACAACATTTGGTCCCATCTATAATAATAAAAGCGTAATATGCTAATTAGATGGGACAGCCGAACGACCTTCCAGATGAAGCCCGAGGCAGAGGCGGTTAGAGGCAATCAGGCAGGCAGGTGAGCGGTTAGGGGCGATCAGGCAGGCAGGCAAGCAGTTAGGGGTGATCAGGCAGGCAGGCGAGCAGTTAGGGGTGATCAGGCAGGCAGGCAGAGTGGTTAGGGGCGATCAGGCAGGCAGATGAGCAGTTAGGAGCCAGAGGTCCCAGATTGCGAGAGGGATGTCCGACTGCCAGTTTAGGCCTAATCCGGCAGTTGGACATGCCAGAGGGGTCCCAGATTGTGAAAGGGTGCAGGCCAGGCTGAGGGACCTTTCCCCCCACCCCCCGCACAAATTTCGTGCACCTGGCCTCTAGTATAGTATGATTGATTCATATTATCAGTAACCAAATAAAACTTAAAGGTACATTGAAAATTAAGCATTATAATGCACCATGACCTTTGTCATTTCAGTATAGAATATCTTAGTCATTTCAAAGTGAAGACATAATTTATTATAAATATGGCTCCATTTCCATGTCCATTATGTTGATGTTCTTTTTCTTGGTTAGAGGTTGAACTGAAATTGAACAAATGAATTTGAACAATAACAATATTTCAGAGCCCTTTCCAGATAGTTCATTTGTTTAATAGATTTTCTCCTCATGACAACCCTTTGAGGGGAGTACCATTATGCCTATTTTACAGATGAATAAACTGAGGCTTGGTGAGTGAAGCTGTCTTACTCACTCACACAGAGCTAACAAGTAACATAGCCAATTTTCGAACCCATTCTTTTCTACCGATTTAGCTTGCTTGGTCATGAAACATTATCTTCAGCTTAGCTATGAACTTTTCAGTATATTGGCAAGGAGAGTTCCTTCAGTAGTGAGGACATTTAGGTTTGTGTGGTATGCTTGAAGACCCTGGGGCTTAATATAAAGAAGGAAAGTTTCAGTTAGCATTGTTTTTTGTCTCTAACTCTCTGAGCATTTTTATAAAATAAGATTATGTGACATTATGGAAAGAGTAATAAGATTAAACTAGAAGTAATGAGAACATCTCTCAAAGAAGCTGTCCTCCATGTAGATGGTTTGACTGAAGAGACAGTGGTTTTCCCATCCCTAGAAGTGCATCATCAGAGACTGGACGACCTCTAGTAAGAGATATTGTAGACGAGGACCTTCCCGAATCACAAGAGCTGGACTAGGTATTATTTAGGGTTCTTTCACACTTGAGACATGGTTGGTTAATCAGGCAATTCCAAAGATGCCCACCTCCCAATCCCTGGAAACTGTGCGTATGTTTGGTTATATGGCAAAGAGGAACCAATGCTGTCTGCAGATGAAATGAAGGTTGCTAATCAGCTGGCCTTGAGATAAGAAAGTTATCCTGAATTATCCAAGTGGACAATATATAATTCCAAGCATCCTTATAACTAAAAGATAGAAGAAAAAAAAGAGAGAGAGAATCAGATGGCAGCGTGTTTAGAACATTACTGTGTGTGAAGATGGAGGACTGGCGGTCATGAGCAAAGGAATGTGGGCAGCCTTTCAAAGCTGGAAAAGACAAGGAAATGGGTTCTTCCTCAGAGCCTCTAGAAGGAATGCAGCCCTGCCAATGCCTCGATTTTAGCTCAATGAGATTCACTTCAAACTTCTGCTCTTCAGAACTGTAGGATGATAAATATGTGTTGTTTAAGTCACTAAGTTTGTGGCCACTAAGTTTGTTACAGCAGCAATGGGAAACTAATACAGAGACCTATTTCACACTCTGCAGGGTAATCTATGGAACCCAATCCATCAGTCAGCTTTTGGCTGAGATAATGCTGCTGCATGACAACAACTCCCAAGTCTCTGTGGCCGAAAACAATGAGATCTCCCAGGCTCACGGGGGAATGGATAGGTTGCTGCTGACTTCAGTTGCAGTATATACATTAATCCATATATTATCATATGGCTAAGCTTGACTGGACTTGACTTGGCTACACTGGGTTCTAGGATTAAGGATGGGCTTAGGTAAACTCCAAAATTTTCATTGCAGAATTTGGGCTAAAGAAGCAATGGCTCTCTGGGGCATGCTGTTCTCCTGGCCAAGGGGAAAGGCTCCAAAAGACTGGCATATATTTGCCATGCCTCAGAGTCTCGGGATGAAGCCAGGGTCTGCACACATTCATTGTCCCAAGTAAGTCATAAAATGTTGCCCAAGTATTGGGACCAGTAAGGACATTCTGCCAGTGAAGCATAGCAAAGGCAGGGAGGGAAGGAAGAATTGGAGACAAATAATACAACTGACTTCGGTCACTGAGGGACATCTACATCTGTGAAGCAGTGGGTTCTAAGGTCTCCTGCACAGGAAGGTCCCATCATGGCCTGGCCAAAGTGGCTGGGTTTCCTAAGGAATGGTCCAATCTATAGAGATCTATTAGGCTGCCAACATGTTTAAACAGAATCAAATGTAAGAATCGCACAAGGCAGTGTAATCCAATCACCATCCTTCATAGGGAAAAATTCAGCCTAGATAAAGGACTGTGATTTTCCTACGAATTGACAGTTAGTGGGAGAGCTGATAATTGAACAAAAGCCTCCAAAAATCTCTGTCCAGGGTGCAACTCACAACTTTCTTAGTTCTGAAATCCTGCTCCTGGGTATCCTATAACTTGGTTTCACTTCCAAGTGCTTTGGGGGGGTCTGTATATTAACAGCACTGCTGAATTGACAAGGGGGAATTTGATTATTCTAACAGCAGACACACAAAGTCTTCTTTTTTCTCCTGTGAAGCTCCGGTTTGAACATGGCTTTATGTTGGCTTGGGCTAGGGAAACCCACTCTGCTCCTGACTGGGGTTCGGCGTGGGTGTCGTGGAGCAGTGATTCAGAGGGAAAGCACCTTCCAAAACCACACGGGTTCCTGCAGTTTTTCCCCTGCAGCAGCAAGTTTTGGAATGGTGCAATATGCCCCATGTGAGAGTCCTGGAGACACACAAGTTCTCTTTTTGGCAATCAGTCATGTGGGGAATCTTCAGGGGCTTTCTCAGATTTTCTTTTCCCAGGAAGCTTCATCTTCCAGAGGGAAAAAAGGAAAGATAGATCTGTTTCCTATGCCTGAGAAGTTGTTCCTGTCCCTTTGTTCCTCCTGACGAGGGGGAAATCCCAGGTCAGGTGTCACCTGCTCCGCGAAGCCTTCTTGGCTTTCCCTGGGATGAGTACATGGTTCACTTATCTCTGCTCACAGAGCACATCATGAGCCTCTTTCTGTCACTTACTGTATCATATTCTGCTCTTCTCTGTACACAGCTACCTCACTCCCTGGATTCTGTCCTCTTGTAACTGGGACTCTATTTTATCTAGTGTCATGTCTTGGGCGTTTAGAACAATGTCTGCCATATAGAAGGCATTCAGTAAATACTTTATTAATTTTGAAATGATTCTATTGCTTGTTTTATTTAGACTGACAGTTCATGATAATGTCATTTAGTGAAATACACACAATAGTCATTTATTAAATGTATGAATAGATGTAGGAGTGAAAAAGTAAGCAGTACTAAGTGCCTTTTAAGGATAACTTCTATTCTACACATGTTATCTCTGCACAGAAAAGCAGGCACACAGATTCATTCACACACATCCGTGTTTACACAAGAAACAAAATGATAAAGCAGAGCTTCCTGGACCTCATAAGCAACCTCTTTTCTTCCTAGTGTAGACAGAAACGAATTAAAGAACACTTCTTTGGAAGACATCTTTTCAGAGCTGTAGCTTCCAAATGATTTGTGTGCACCCAGCAGTCAACCAATGAGCTCCCTTCCATTGATCTAAAAATAACTCGGGAGTATTACACTGCCAGAAATTATCTCAGCCCACCTCTGGGGGGTAAAGTCTCCCGTGGAGGCACTTTTGTTGCTCAGCTGCAGCATGGAGGTAGGCCCTCTGCAGCCATTTCCAGGTAGCTACAGGGGTTTGGGGATGATTTCAGCAAACCTGAGCTAGCTTTGGGCATGAGTTTGTTTCATCCCTCACTGTGCACATCTTGCCATTTCTGAAGCTGTGAGTCAGGCTGATGTCAGCCAAGCAAGTAGCTGAAACAGCATGTCCAAGGAGACCAGAAATGTCCTTGGCGACGGTCTTAGATGCTACCTACTAGGGGCAGATGTCCTAGAAGTGATGTCACTGTATTCCTATCCAGGTCACACCGCAACAACAGGCTTTGGTCAGAAATGTCAGAGGGAGAGGATGAGTGTCCTGAGAGTGCTTTCTGAGGGGATGATTGCATGTGTGTATCTATGCATTTGTATCTGTTCATTTACCAGAGACCCACGGGATAGGAACTGTAGTTCTGGCTCAGTCATGATTCATTATGCACCATGGGCAAGTTGCTTCTCTTTTTCTGGAGCTCTGTTCTTCCACCTGCATCATTGACCATGTTGGAAAGGTAATCTCTGAGTCTCCCTCTGGCCATTTGGTTCTCTTCATTACTGGGGACCAGTGGCAACATTTATTTTACTGTATTTGAGGAACTGATGTATCCTTCTGTGGACATTTTGCTAGCAGTCAATGGTCTTGTTTTGTCTTTTATTACTACTGCCTCCAACAGGTCTGAAATTCATCAAAGTTCAGCATTCTTGCCAACCAGGATTAGGACTTAGAAAGGAAGCTGTGTTGCCTTCTGCTGGCTGACTGTGTCCAGGCTTCAGCAGCATGGAACTGAGAACCCGAATCCAGTGGGTGGAGTGGAGTTGTTTTTTTAAAAAATATTTTTATTGGTTTCAGAGAGGAAGGGAAAGGGAGAGAGAGATAGAAACATCAACGATGAGAAAGAATCACTGATTGGCTGCCTCCTGCATGCCCCAAACTGTGGATCAAGCCCAAAACCCGGGCATATGCCCTGACCAGGAATCGAACTGTGACCTCCTGGTTCACAGGTTGATGCTCAACCACTGAGCCACACCAGCCTGGAGTGGAATTTTGAAGGAAGTTCTATAATTGAATTCCAGATCCTAGATTGTAATCAAGTTTTTGGACACTTTAGCCCTTGAATTTTTTGACAGTTTTTTTTTTAAAGTCACAACATCTTGCCCTAACCGGTTTGGCTCAGTGGATAGAGCGTCAGCCTGCGGACTCAAGGGTCCTGGGTTTAATTCCGGTCAAGGGCATGTACCTTGGTTGAGGGCACATCCCCAATGGGGAGTGTGTAGGAGGCAGCTGATCGATGTTTCTAACTCTCTATCCCTCTCCCTACCTCTCTGAAAAAAAATCAATAAAATATATTTTTTAAAAAAGTCACAGCACCACTAAGCTCTCTAAAATAAGCTTTCCTTAGTTTTATCACTTAACCGACTACTTTAGAAAATTACTTCCAATCACTAAGCCTGTAAAGTGTAGCTTTTGGATTAGCCTCTAAGATCATCTTTAAATGATAATTAACATTCCTGCAAATGGTGCAGGTCACAAACATATTCATGTTAACTTATTTTCCATCCGGAACTGTTACATCTTCTGATACTTTCCCCCAAGTACCACTGTTGGTCTGAATGTAGACATGAGCAGAAGAGAATAGAACAAAGGCAGAGGGACTAACTTTGACTCAGTGTTCTCTGTGAATCATACCTAGTGCTCTGTGCTTCAAATATTTTATCTCCTCCAACCTCACACCAGCACTGTGATTGAGGAATTTTATTGATGTGGAAACCTAACACTCAAATCTCACTTTTAGGAGGCTGTACCAAATAGGTTCATTAATGGAAAAGCAAATCACTCAGAGGCTTTTGATGAAAGTAATATTTTCGTCTCAAATTTGTTTTAAAATCCTAGTTAGTGTTGCTTGGTTTTAAAATAAAACACCTTAAATATTTTTGCCTAATGTTGATATTGGGAGTTGATGGCATTCAGTACATAAATGGCATTTAACCCTTTTTAATGAATCTTTCTTAACATATAAGGATCATTAAATGAATAATGCCTAATGCATAAAATCAGAAATATAGTCATTTGAGCAAGTGCCTTAGACATTGATTGGGAAGAAAATTGCGCTTGGGAGAAGAAGCATCATTAGGAAAGTTACTTCTTCTTTGTTTCCGTTTTCTACTTTCCTCCACAGTCGGTCTCCACTCATGAAACTTGTTGAGGTAAATGGTAAGTGGATTGTCCTTTGGGACCTGGGAGACGTGGGTGTGGCTGTCCTCAAGCTTCTACAAGCTACATGGCCTGGATATTACATCGGGGTTGATCACAACCCCGAGCTTCATAATGTTATGATGATGTAAACAACTAGGCTACTGAAAGGGTGTGGTTAGGACTGAATGAGAAAATGTCCTGTCTGTCTAAATACCAGGTAAGGTATTTCCCCTCTAAATTGTGCCTCATTCATGGGAGTAAAGTGGAGATAGAGGGGGTGAGGGGGCATGAGAATGGAGTGAGAGGATGGCCTTCCAATGGCAAAATGTGCAAATAAATGAGCCCTATAAACAACACTTTACAAAGGAATAAACTAAGTGGTTCCACTGTGAAAATCTTGAATAATCATCTATAGGAAGAAAAAATAACCTTTCATAATCATACATGAATAAGTGCTGTGGTTTAGGAAAATAAAATCCCAGTGAACAGACCTTTATACGGTTTAAAACCTCTGTGTCTGAAGCAACGTAGACAGTAGAAATTTAAGGAAATGATCAACTAATGACTCAGCAATATAAAAAAAGCATGTAAAAATTTGAATAATATTGTTTTATGAAATAAAGGGAAAAAGCATACTTCTAAGTTAATATATTATTTAATAAGATATAATTTTAAGTATATTTAACTAAAATGATACACTCTTTAAGTAGATGTTTAACTATTTCGTCTACATCACTAAAATAAATATTTTCAAGCTGGTTACATTTGTTTTAAGCTTATCACTGGGAATATGGAGTATTTCTGTATGCAGTGATGGCGAACCTATGACATGCGTGTCAGAGGTGACACGCGAACTCATTTTTTTGGTTGATTTTTCTTTGTTAAATGGCATTTAAATATATAAAATAAATATAAAAAATGTAAGTCTTTGTTTTACTATGGTTGCAAATATCAAAAAATTTCTATATGTGACATGGCAACCAGAGTTAAGTTAGGGTTTTTCAAAATGCTGACACACCGAGCTCAAAAGGTTCGCCATCACTAGAGTGTCTTTTTTCCTGATGTAGATAAAATTTATTGTGCTCAGGGCAATTTCTGAAGTATAATGAATTTCATTATACATGTTAGCTTCATAAGACCAGTAGTTATTATTATGATATTCACATGAGCTTACTAATTGCAGAATAACTAAGAAATAAAAATTATTAAAGTAAAATAAAGTCTGTTGGAAAAGCATTGTAAGCATTTTTTTAAAATGCTCAAAAATGTAAACTTCATGGAGATGTGAATATCAAAGTGGACCTACAACACATTGAACCGTCTCTAGGCCATGTAATCTAATCAATATCTGCAGTGTCTTTATTGCTGGACACATATGATGTAAACTGCTCGGCAAACTGGTCTCCCAACAACGGCAGTTACTGGGGAAGTAGTAGTGGGGCTAGTGCTGTGAAATTAACCTGTAAGTGAAACACTCAAACCCCATAACTAGTTTTTTGAAGATCAATGAAAATGCTGATTAGCTGTCCTTCTGTTTCATGCCTCAATTCTCCTCATCTGTTTGTTTATCCATTTATACAACTACAAAATGTTTAGTAACTGCTTAAACGTGCAAAGCTCTTGGCTAGATACTGGAGAATCAGAGATAAAGACCACAAAAGTCCTGCCTTTAAGGATCTCATATTGTAGCAATTTCATATCAATCTCTGCACCAGGGTTTCTCAATCTCAGCTCTACTGACATCTTTGGTTGGTTAACTTTTTGTTGTAGGGGTGAGGGGGGCTATCCTGGAAATTGAAGGATGCTGAGCAGCATACCTGACCTATAATTTCTAGATGTCAGACCCCCCCCCCCCCAACCAAACCCACCAGGTGTGACAACCAAAAATGTCCCCTGGCATTGCCAAATGTTCTGGGGATGGGGGAAGCAAAATCACCATTGATCTATCAATATACATACGAAGATCTTGCTTTTCTAACAAGATTAAGCTCTTCAAGATGTAGAGACACACTTATGTATCTCTCTCCTATATCTATACAGGAGGACATGCATAATAGACATTAACCATTCTGTTGTAATAAAATGTTTTTAAATGCTGGCCAGTTCTTTTAGAAGCTAAAATATTGGAAATCTAAGCTTCAATATGCAATTCCCTTTTTGTTATGTTGTTGCTGCTGAGGTTGATTTTGCTCTGGACACCTTCTCTTCTGAATCCAAGCATTCAGTTACAGTAAGCAGAGTCATGCATTAGAAACTGGGGCATAGAAAAAAAGGCAGCAGGAAAAAAAGAAAAGAACCTTGAGATTCAGTGGCCCTTGAAGACTTCCAAGTAGAAGGCATTATGTAAACATTGGCACTTTCCTAATTCTGGCTAATATGCACCTATCGGTATGCATCTGTAATGCTTGGAATTACATAAAGTTTAAAATAAATGCAGATTATCTTTTAAAGAAGATATATTAGTTCCATATAGAGTTGCCAAGTAGGTGTCTCTAGGGACATATCTTGGTAAATAAAGAAAAGTGATTTGTAATAAGCTTATCAGTAGTTGGTATGTAAAGTGCTGGAGAATGGCTTGTTCTCTTTATAGTGTTTAAACATTCTTTACAACGATATCAAAGTTATTTTATTTGCTAAGCACATCCTTTCTCTTAAATGAGTGCAGTGATAAGCCTCACTCATTCACATGTAGTTATTATTCAGGCAATTTATGTGCAATTTTTCAAACATTCAAAAAATTAAGAAACTAAATTCATGGCATTCTTTTTAAGATGCTTTGGGAAAATAGTAACAGGTAAAAAAGAGAAAAACCATCATGAGATTTTAAAAATAATTGATTTCTTAGCCATTTCAGGTATTTTCACAGGAAGAATCTCACTGGGGCTGGGGTGGGGGTGGGGAGGGAAAGCTGCAGATGTGGATGAAGTTTCACCAGATGCTTAACTGCAGTTCAACTTTTCTCTACTAGTCATTTGGCAAAATCCTCAAAAGAAGCTAACTCTTTTTCTGACAACTTACACCCTATGTTCTAATATTTCTATGCTTTAACACACCATCACAACTCATTTTTACTGTCAAGAAAACATCAGTGTGCAACATTTTTACATCTCAGCCAGTGGGGGGGGGACAAACTCCCCTGCACCCCTTCACACGGGACCCCCTTTTTTTCTGTGACATGCTCCCTCCTTTATGACTTTCGCTCCTTTGTCCACAGGATCATGTCCCTGCCCCACGTCCACAGAGTAGGTCTTCTGACTTGCTGATTTATTCCCAGGCCGCAGGGAAACTATTTCTAAATAGTCAGAAGGAGAGGCCTGAGGTGAACTGTAAAAGGAACTGATTATGGAGTTTGGCAGACCTGGCTCCAAGTCTAAGGTTTGGCATTTTTTCTGTGACTTCACAGGGCATCTGATCTCACTGAACCTCAGCACTTATGTGGGAGTTGATTTAGAAATATATGAAAACCTATTAGCTCAGTGCCAAATGACTTGCAACAGCTCAATAACTGGTAGGTCATCAATTTCATCATTGAGTCATTGTCGTCATCATCGTCGTCGTCATCATCATCATCATTATCATCATCATCATCTTTGTTGTGGATTGTAGTATGTGATATCCTGAGGCCCCTCAGAATTGAACTCATGTCTTTGACTTTTAGAGTTCATGAAACCTGAGGTACATTTTTTCTTTTTTTTTAAAAAAAGATATATTTTTATTGATTTCAGAGGGGAAGGGAGAGAGAGATAGAAACATCAATGATGAGAGAGAATCATTGAATGGCTGCCTCCTCCATACCCCACACTGGGGATCGAGCCTGCAACCCAGGCATGTGCCCTGACTGGAACTCAAACCATGACCTCCTGGTTCATAGGTTGATGCTCGATCACTGAGCCACGCCAGCCGGGGCTGAGATACATTTTCTTTTGCTCATTTGACAAATGTTTACTGATCATGTGCTATCCTCTAGTCTCTGGGAATAAGCAGAGACTTGTAAAGTAAACAGTGCCCTCCATACCTTCCAATCACTTAAGCAACTGGTCATACAAACTAGCACATAGTTATACATGGAAACATGTTCTATTAAGAGAGAGGGTATGCCAAGTTATGAGATGAGCTATTATGAGTGTGTGTGTGCACGCGCGCGCACATGCACGTGTACATTGATTTGCACTGAGGGAATGGGCTAATGGGCTAAGAGGAGGCTTCAGTGATGCAGTAACTTTAATGGAGAGCTGGTGACGCATTAGAATTAACCAGGTAAGAGTAAGGCGATGGACATCCCAGATGGAAGGCACAGTAAATGTGGAGTCTCAGAGATGGAAAGGATCAAGACATATTCAAAAGAGTTAAATGACAATGTGGCTGAAGAAAGTGAACAAAGATCCATGGGTCTTCAAGTCAAGATAGGAGAGGTGGGTACGTATCAGACCCCACAGGGCTCTGCAGGTCATTCCCAGAAGAATCTTAGTTCTTATCCAAGGAGCAATAGGTAACCATGTAAGTGTTTAGGCAAGAAAGTAACAAAAACCAATTAACATTTTTAAACAGCAAATTGGCACTGGAAGAATGTGTTGGAGGGAAGCAAATAAGACTGCAGGGAAACCTGTACAAGTTTACTCTACTGGACCAGGAGAGAAGTGAGTGGCCTGGACAAAGATGGTAATAGAATAGACCGGACTAGTGAATCCTTCCTAAGTGCTCAGCTGAGATGGACTGAAGCATAAACATGGATCCACTCTCTTTCAGTCTGACTTTGAGACTGGTGAAATGACAGAATTGAGATAAAAAGAGTTGGTGGCATGTGTCTCACAAATAATTACATCATCTCTGTGATTCTTATAACCCTATGCAAGAATTCAACCCTATGCATTCATTCATTCATTTCCTTATCAAGCATTTACAGTTATAAGGATCTGTGAGGCTCCCTAGAGATATATCATGTAAGAGCTTGGGACTAGATTTGCCACAATAACTGAGCTCTATTCCATTCTAACACTGCAGATGGGATGAAAAATATTTTTTTAAAACAAGACACCTTGAGTAACTGAGAACACATGTGAAATAGCCAAGATCAACATGAACCTTGTAAGGGATTGTATACTCTACCAGTGGTCAGCAAACTGTGCCTCGGCAAACCGTGGTTCGCGAGCCACATGTGGCTCTTTGGCCCCTTGAGTGTGGCTCTTCCACAAAATACCGACTCTTCCACAAAATACCGACTCTTCCACAAAATACCGACTTCTGCACATGGGCCACGAAGTTTCATCGCACTGTACGTGCGCGCCTGCACGTATTTTGTGGAAGAGCCACACTCAAGGGGCCAAAGAGCTGCATGTGGCTCGTGAGCCGCGGTTTGCCGACCACGGCTCTAGACCAAATCCAGAGAGAAGTCACCATTAATAGCTCTGGGAGGAACAAGAAAGATGGCGAGGTCCTATATAGTTGAGAAAAACCTTCTCTGGGATTTTCTCTTATGATACATGTTTAGTGTTGTCCCAGCTCTCCTTTTTCAAGCTAGAAGGGCATGCTTAGCTGACACAACAGCAAAGAGTCGGCTTCCACTCAGACTATTCTGGTGGGCTTGGGACTATAGGCTCCCAGAGCCAGAGCTCCCTGTGGTTTCTGCCAGCTCTCTGGATAATCTACTTACCCAGGGGACAGAAAACTGTACTAGTATGCCAGCCATTTAAAAAATATTCCTCCCTTTAGATTCTGCTGCCACCAGCTCCTTTGACTTATGTTGAAATCATGTCCCATCTCTCTCAGCCACGTTGTTACAAATTTATTATTGAGACCGATGATGACATCACCTGGAGAGGGACCAGGGCTGTGGTCATCTGGCTCCTCTTTCCACATTCCACAGGCAGCTTCTTCTCTCCTCTCGCAGGTCATTAATGTTTTAAAAAGGGCTTGCTTTAAATACCCGAGCAGTGCTCTCAGCTGTGACACACGGAAGGTTTCCCATTTCAGAGCCCACAGCACGTGCCTGCTTCGGACTGTAGGCTGCTTGCCCAAGTGGGCATTTGAGAAGTCCTTGGTCAAAGTCATGCTAACAGCATGTGTTAACCATGTGTCCAGTTTGGAAAGAGCAGAGTGTTGGCCAGAGGTTGTAGATAACGAGCTACATACACATCGAGAGGTTAGCACAGCTTCTTCACAGACTCATTGCAGGGTGTTGATCATTCCTTAAGGCTCAGCATCCTTCCGTGTGAAATAGGCACAGTCTCACCTGTCACCTCCAACTTTCAGGATTGTAGGAAGAGTTGGAGGAAGGAGCAAGTTTTGTAAAAGCACTCTGAACCTCATATACTCCACAAGTATATGCCAAGGGCCAACTACTGTGTTAAACACCAGGGTACGGGGTGAATGAAATAGGCCTCTGTGCCATTAGGGGGTTTATAATCTAGTTGTGGAGACAGATTATATACAAATAAGTATATTGTGACAGACTTTAAAATACACTAAAAGGAGGGGTGGAGTTTCATGGCATGAGTTAGCATACTGAGGAAAGGGTAGTCAATATAGAGTGGTCAGAGAAGCCGATATTTAGATTAAGGCTTGAAAGTTGGGAAGGACCCTGCCATGTAGAAGGTGTATGTGTAGTATGTGTGCAATGTATGTGTGGTGTAGTGTGGTGTGTGTGTGGTGTATAGATGTGTGGTGCGTGTGGTGTGTGGTGTGTGTATGATGTAGTGTGTGTGTGTGGTGTGTAGTGTGGTATATGTGTGTTGTGTGCTTATGTGTGGGGGGAGGGGGGCGTGGTGTGCGTTCACCATATGCACATGCACTGGGAAAAGGACTGGGTGTTTCATGCAGAAGAACCAATATGTGTGGAGGACATTAAGTAGAAAAGGGTTTAGTATGCTTAAAGAATCAAATGGAAACTTACATGGCTGGAGGCCAATGACAAGGGGGCTGGAAAGTGTTACCCACATAAAAGAAGTAATAGTTCTATGTTTTGCAAGCAACTGAGTGAAAATGGGTAAGCTAAAATGCACCCAAATAATAGATTAAATTTTCCAGTCAAATTACAGAACACTAAGGGTGTGTTGGCAGGTGCTGCAAAAACGAATACCTCCTGCTGCCTTGTCCTCAGATGGCTCTCAATGTAGTAAAGGATGTAAGGACAAGGAGGAGCCATTTTTCACTACAAATACAAGACAGAAATAAATAAATGCAAACAAATGTGGATATTAAGTGTTATGGAGGACAAAGAGGGAGAGATCACACCTTTTGGAGTGGGTTTGCAGTATGAAGGAAAGCATCCTTGAGAAGGGGGCCTTTAAGTGTGTCCTAGAAAATGGGCCACAGCCCCACCTGGAATTCTGCCATTTGTAACCATGTTATGGTCTGGTTTTCACTTTTTATTGAGACATTTAGTGCAACCAGCTTGAATGTAAAAATAATTAAATGGATCGAGGTCACTTTCCAACTTTTGCTTTGATCTGCAACAAACCAAAAAGTAAGGGAGAAGGAGAAAGGAATCTCTGAGAATGCCTTTATGCCATTTGCTCATGTGACCAGTTTAACCTGGAATGTTGTGTCTCACCCCACTGTAGTTCTTGTCTATTCATCAAATTGATAAAGGTTCCTCATTTATCCATTTATTTATCTATTCATTACCAATCCATTATGCCAGCACAAAGTCTAAAGTCCCATTCATAGACAATGAATAAATACTTGCTAAATGAATAGAAGACATGAGCTAAAAAACATTTTAGGTAGAGACAATGGCAAAGTCACAGAGGCAGGAAGCATGTTACCAACAATGGAAAGTATCATAGTTGGCTGAGAAAGAACATAAAGGACAGTGTAGAGAGGAAAATAAGTCTAGAGTAAGGAATCAGTCAGAGCATGATGGATTTTGAGTTACAAGCTGAGGATGTTTAATGTTGATCTCAAGACGATGGAGCATCCATGGAAAGGCTTTACACATCGCTTAAAATAACACCACCCAATGAAACAATAAACAGAGGAGCACTGGAAGGAGCTACACGATCTGTATTTCAGCCTTCCTCTGCAGCACATCTGTGCGATGAGAGGGAAGTCACTCTTTCCTCCGGAACACATTTTTCACATATGCAGAATGTGCAAAAAAATGGTCTGATTTTGTTTTTGAACACAAACATTTTTTTGATTAATCCTCACCCAAGGATATGTTTCCATTGATTTTTTAGGTAGAGTGGAAGGAAAGGGAGAAACACAAGAGTGAAACATCGATGTGAGAGAGTCCCATTGAACCCAGGACCCTTCAGTCCACAGGCTGATGCTCTATCCACTGAGCCAAACCAGCTGGGGCTGAACACAAACATTTTATAAGTACTGATATTTATTCTCATTTAAAAATTATTTTCTTTACTTATTCAAGGCCAATAAACTAAGATTATTTTTAACCGATATTTTAAGTCAAATACCATTTGTTTGAATATAGCTGCGGGAATAGAAACACCTTGAAGTAAGGTAACCATAGAACTCAATTTGCCAGGAACACATGGTCCTATTGTCCAAGTTTACCATTTGCCCAAGTTTTTCTATTTTTTTGTAAAGTGTTATTATTAATAGTTGCATTTAAGTTAGCTGGGATGGTGTGGAAGACCTCCACATTGTGTTCCAGGTTTCACAATGGCCTCATCCAAGAGTGTGAGATACACTGACCCGGAGGTCCTCTTTAACTTAAGAGTTCAGTCCAAATGACAATCATCCATATCCCAGTTTTCTTCTCAGACTCTTTCTACACTTAAAATCACCAACCCTTCCTTTTCAGACTCAGTGCATAGACAGGGCTGGCTAGGAAAAGCCGCATCCTTCTTGTGTTTGGAGGTGCAGGAACAAAGAAGTCAACAGTGCTGCTCCTATTGGCCACCTGTTGTGCCATGTAGTAATGTCACAGCCCCACCACAGGCTCTGAGATGGAGGAAATGGCCAGTGGAAATAAAGATAGGTCAGTGAGAAATACAGAAGTGAGGTATGCATGAAATATGTGTGGGAAATAAAGATTGAGTGGCCCTTCCACAGAGAGTGGTCCAGAATGCACTTGGTACAGATGTTTTCATCATTTATTGAAAGGTGTAGATCTACAACCATATGTGGCTTTAATTGTTTGGTAATGCTTTTTAAATTTTCAGTAAATCCTTTCACTATCAATAAAAAATAAGTGTCCTTTTAATAAAATAAAAATTAAGTACTGACTTTCTGAATCTCCTTCAAAAGATTTTTAAAGATCATTTTCAGATGATGGTTAGAAAATGGTGACTGGATGTGGGCAGCAGCAGAAAGTGAGGTTGAACGTCATTTTGAAGCATCTAGATTGGTAGCAACTATCTTTTGAAGGAGCTCCTATGGTTAATTAGATAACTTTACATTCTACACTGTATTGGGATGAAATCAAGAATGTGTTCAATTTTGTAACATCTAAATTTAGTATCACTTATTTGATGAGCTTTTATGTTGTAAAAGTATTTGCTGAAAAAGCCATTTGGCTAAATTGAGGGGGAAAGATGGTACCTGTAAATATATTCGGGCTGAAGTATTTTCACATTTTAATGTAAAAAAATGGGGTTGATAATTTCCTCTACTTAGCAGAAAGTGCTCTGAGCTTCTCAGGGACCTCAGTATCTACAGAGAGCATTTTCTCGGTATTATGGTCTACTGAAAAGAGTCATTTGAAGATGTCTACAATTTTAAATTTCTTAACTTTAATATTGACAAAAATTGCAAGCAATTTAGTGAAAACATCAAAACTAAAAAGACCATACTGAGAGTAAAAACCATTCTTCAGAAAATGTCAAACATCAAATTAGATGTAGATATGACAAAAATTATTACATTATCTAAATATTTACTGATAAAATTGTTTCCTGTTAATAGTTATCAATGTGTAAAATAAATATTTCTGGAAGTGTAAGTCAAATTGTAATTAAAAAAATAATTTAATTTTTGAAAATAGTTTTTGGTTAGTATTATTATACAGGTCCACATAAAGCCAATTTGTTAGGCAATAAACAAATTTTTAAAAAAATCTATCATTAGAAATTGTTTTATATATTAATATTAAAATAATTATGTAATTGCCTTAATACTTTTAGTGCTCCTTTAGTGTCTTAGTGAGCACTATGAATTATGTGGTTATTTCCCCTAAAGCCTTTCTCCTTTCTTCTATCTCTGTGACCAGTTGTAGGTTATATCTTAAGACCAGACTTACTTATGTTCTGATTTAACAAATATGGACATAATGAAATATGTTTTCCCCCAGATTGATTCTGGATATTGCCTTCTACCCTATTCCAACAGTTACTTATATTTGGAGAGTTGTTGGATGATCAGGGTGAAAGTCTCACTGGATGCTGGTGGCTTCAATGGTTCTACATAAATAATTTGCTATGGAGATTTCCTAATAGAAGTAATGGAGGTTCCTTTCCATATTAATCCACCTTTGTACTCTGGCCATGAACCAAAAGCAGTAATAGCTCTATGTTTATCAGTTTTATCAGAAAACTACATGCCTTTCCTCTTATTTTACTACAAGGAAATTATAGAAGTTCTGTTCTTCCATTCACATTTATGGCATAAGGAACCCAAGAGAGGTCCATACCTTAATTGTATAATGTTTTACTACCATCCTGGGCATCAGTTATCTTTCATTGTAAAACCACACTGACATTTAGGGGCTTGGGACACTAATTCATTTGCTCACAATTCTATGGGTCAGAAATTTGGGCTGAGTTTTTGTTGGGGCTTGGTTTTGTTTCTGCTGCTGGACTCACTTGAGGTCATTTATAATGACTGCAGTTATCTTGCAATCTGATTAGAGCTGGAGGGTCACATAGCCTCACTTGGGTCTGGCAATGGGCAGGCTGGTAACTGGGATGTCTCCAGGAGGAGGGCTTGAGCTCTTGCAAGGTGTGTTCTCAGGATTCCAACAGAGACAAGAATGTAAGCTCTGATGTATAAGAACTTTGCAAACCTCTGCTTTTGTCACACATGCTGCTGTACTGTCCAAAGCAATGCACATGGCCAAGCTCTAATTCAAGGGTGGAGAAGCAAACCCCACTTCTTAATAGGAGGAGAGGCTCAGACACACTGAGGAAGGTGGACATACAAGGATAATAGAATTGTTGTAATTGACTTTGCAAACAATTTTCCACATTGCCTAATTTTTGCTCACATTTAAAACATTAATAATCCAATATTGGCAGAATGCTGATATGAAGCACAAATAATGCTGCATTGAGACACACCTACGGGTGAATCTTTTTAGGAGCCAGTTACCCCTATTATCCCGGGGGGTAGTAAATAACCCCTGCCAACTTTTCAGTTTTTTTAAAGTTAGATTAATAATGCGAATATAGAAATGTCTTCTAAATCACCAAGCAGATGAGAATTATCATGAATCAAAATGTAGCTCAAACTCTACCCCACTACATTAGATATTCTACCCTTCACTAATTTCTTGAATTGGCATTTGATGGCCATTTGGAGCCTGAACCATGTATTTTTGGCCCTTAATTCTCTGTTGCTTGGTGTAATCTGTCAATTGCTGGATTCAACAATTAAGGATGCATGAGTTAGCATTGCCTAAGTGTTAAATTTAGCGAGTCATTGGAAAGATAGTAAGGAATCAGGCATACTTTCTAATTTGCTGGAGCTTATACTCTAGTTCTTCACCTTGGCTTGCCAAATAAACCGAAACACACTTTCAGAGAGTTTAAAGTTAGGTGTCCAGACTGGGCATTTGAGGAGCCAGCCATGACCAGGGGCTTCTCTTGAACTCCCTCTCACAACTCTCCAGTCCTTGTAGACACCATGAATATAATGTCAACCTTCCTTATTTTCTTTGGCTACTAATACCCTCAGAACCACATCTGTGAACCACCTTGGCAGACAGGCAGAGGCTGTCTTATTTAAATCAGCATCTCTAGTCCTAGACAGGTAACTGGTAGACAGGTAATATAGGCTGAAGAGATGAAATGACATATTGATCAGTATATATAATACTGCCACTAAATCTTCTCTTGAACTAATTTGTGTTTTTTTCTGGACTTTTATTACTTTTGTTTTAGTTTCATGTTAGAGACTGCTTTCAACCAAATCCTTTTATTAGTCACATTAGTATAAACACTGGAAGCTTCAAGTGGATATTAAGTTTTGACATTGGAGATATGCAAGCAATGATTAGGAGACCAGCATGCATCTGATGGCGGGTTCTAGCCCAGGCTCTGCTGCAACATAGCTGTGTGAATGTACACAAATCCCTTCCCCCTCTGGACCCAGTTTTCTCATCCATTAATCTGAAGACAAGGGAATCACCTTAAGAGAGGCAGTGTCCCCTCAGAGTCCAGCAGCCCACATTAGCCTTCCAGGGGGTGGACAAGGGCAAGAAGGTCTCCATGGCTTAGATCAGTGATGGCGAACCTTTTGAGCTCGGCGTGTCAGCATTTTGAAAAACCCTAACTTAACTCTGGTGCCATGTCACATATAGAAATTTTTTGATATTTGCAACCATAGTAAAACAAAGACTTATATTTTTGATATTTTATATATTTAAATGCCATTTAACAAAGAAAAATCAACCAAAAAAAATGGGTTCACGTGTCACCTCTGACACACATGTCATAGGTTCGCCATCACTGGCTTAGATGGTCTTTGGCCTTCCAGATCACCACTGATGAAATTGACCAGGAGAAAGCCATGCTACTCTCCTCCTGATACCACTTCCAATAATAAAATTTGGAGATATCTCCAGTAATAGGCGTGAGCTCAGTTTACTGGACCTGTTTTCCTCAGAAAAGCTTTATGGAGAACTGCTCTTCATAGGCAGACGCCTGCTTTTATCACACCATATATCAGAGAGTGAATGACCGTGAAATCCTGTCTTGCTGTGCCAGCCAAATGGATAAACAGGAAAATACAATCATCTCATAGCCAAATCACCACTGGCATTTATATTGCTTAAAGATGAGAGGGACCACGTGCTTGCATATTGTTTCAGGATTCATTCATTCATCCATTAAGCATCTTCTTGCATACTCCCTCCCTCCAGGTACTGTACCTGGAGGTTGGTGTGGTGAAGGTGGAGGTGTGAGGAAAAAAGGATGAATTGCTCTGGACTAAATCTTTAAAGGCTTTAAAGACAAGTAGGAGGGATAAGAGAGAGTTTATTTTATCCTTTGGCAAAGTCATTTCCACATTGTTTGCTATTTAATTGTTAATTTATCAATGCATTCCTCTGTACAGCTATACTTCTTGCAGGGCAAGAACAATGACTTGCTTATTTTCCCTGACAGTCCTACTCTGAGTCCCTGCCCCTACTTCCCTACCAGAACATTTCTCAGATTCCATGTTGAGTCAACCATATCCTCCCAGTGGTCCATAAGAAACAAGAGGGTAAAGACCAAGCATGTCTTGTTCAAATAGTGATAGGACTCCTATTCTGCATAAGGTGCATTTCTAGGCATGAAGTGTCCAGCAGTGAATAGAATAGCTAATATTGTAGTGGGAGAATCAGACAACGTATGAATAGAAAAAATATAGAGTCAAAGGATGATAGGCATTATGGAGGAAAGTCTATCAAGCAAAGGATAGAGTCAGCATGGGAGGTCATTGCAATTTTATGTTATGTAGCAAGAGAAGGTCTGACAGAAGGAGTATTTAAGCAAAAACTTGAAGTTGGTAAAGGAAGAGGCAGGTTGGTATTAGAGAAAGATCAACTTGACAGGAGAAGGAACAAGTACAAAATACAGAGGTAGGAACATGTTCTAGGACCAGAAAGGTCAGTGTGGTTGGATGGAAATGAGTGATGGAAGGTAACAGCAGGGATGTGGACTCAGCTCTTGTGGGGCTTTAAGGTCATTGAGAGCCATAGGCTTTTCCTCTGTGTGCGATCCATAAGTCATACTACAGCTCTTGGTGTTGTATGCATGTAGAGTCATATTCCTGATGCAGGAATAGGAGGCAAAATACCTAATTCCCATATCCAGTTCACCCAACATTCAGCATGATCTGGGCAGGTGAGAAAGTTGCTGCTAGAAAGAGAGGGACATCCACTTAAAAGCCCAAACTTTCCATTCTAGAGCCATAAAAGAGGAACCAACCAAGCAGGTGGGTCCAGAGGATTGAAAGATAGAATCAGTGGAACAGGCAAGAGTTAACACTGGCTCTCAAGGAAATGTAAAAATAAGAAATGTAGGATGAAGAGAGGGACATCCTGGGGAAAAGGAGTAGCATATGCAAAAACATAAAGGCTAGAGAAGTTGTTCAATGTACCTGGAACAGTCAAGTGTGGATCAAAGGATACGTAAAGGAGAAAAATTGGTGGATATTATGTATAGACTGTGGTTTGTGGTCAGAAAACAAAAATCTTAAGTACCAAGCTCAAATATCAGTAGGAAAAGAAGAACCATGGATGGTTTTGGACCAAATAAGTGACAAATCCAAGGAATCAATAGCAACCAACTCTGGTCTAGGAAGGGAGGGAGAAACCAGTCAGGGGGTTGCTGTGATGAGATCTGATCTGTCTGTGGCTGAAGCAGCAGGAAAACTAAGCAAAGAGAACACAGGAAATACGAAAGAAGAAAAATCCCCATGGGCTGGGAACACATTTTATGGGGCAAAGGAGTTATGCCAGTCCACTTTCTCTGCAGGTTTTCCTAACAATTGTTTATGTTAAAATATTAATCAGTATTACTTATTCATTTCTTGTCTTCTTCCCTTAGGGAAGTGACTTAGAATATTTTGAAAACTCCTCCACTTTCAGAAATGCACATCAAATATGTGCTATGACTGAAGTAGATCCTCCTTAAATGCAAACTCCAAGCGAGGATTATTCCAATGTGGCCAGTGTGTGAACCTTTATCAGAAAGGCCTGGAGTAGTGCAAATGTCAAGGCAACTGAAAGGTGTTTTCTGATGTTAAAGTGCCTCTGATTTGTGATACATAGGGGAAAAGAATGAGGTGCTCCTGAGACATTATATTCAGGAGGGGTTGTGTAATATGGAGGGTTAGGAAGAAGAGAGCTGGGAATACACAACATGGGTTCAAATCCCAGCTGCTACACTGACTAGTTGCATGACTTTGGACAAGTCCATGAACTTTTCTGTGTCTTCATTAGCTGATGAGTGAGAATGACCTCTACCAAGATGTGAACATTCCATCAGATCCACATACCATGTACATGAGCGGTCATAATTTGGGTGGTTGATATATACAAACACACATAATTATTATTGTTATTAAAAGAGCAATGTGGTGGGTAGGACACAATCTCATTCATAATGGTGTCAGGGGCACTGCCATGAGCACTATCCATGCAGTGAACCAGGCTAGAGTTGGCCTACTGTGATAGGTATGAGTACCAACTCTAGGACACAAGGATAGTAAGTGGCATAGGTGGGAGATGAAGCCCAATATCAGCCATTGCTTCTACACAAGATATACCTTGGGAATCACCTGGTTCAAACTCCCCACTTAATAGAGGAAACAGAAGTTCAAGCAGATTAAATGATTTGCCCACAACCCCAAAAGTAATTACTGGCAGACCTGAGACTAGTATCAGGTGTTCCCGACTTCCAGGGGGGGACTCTTTTCATCCAACACCCTCTCCTGCATGTTCTCTCCAAATTGAACCCATACTTGAACTTATTCTCCATAGTCTCTTCTCATTCACTAAAAGCCATGGCATAATTGAAGAATCCACTTCCTTCTCTGCACAGTCATTTTCCCCCAAACAGCCCATGGGCTCTCATCCATGACTTATGTGTGAACTTCATGTACCACTGGTGACAAATATCAAGACAGGAAGGTGGCTCAGCTGTCCCATAAGCTCCCACCCGACATGATTCACCAATAATAACATCCTTCCTCCCAGGCCAAACACTACCTCTCAATTTCCACCCGAGGCCTGATTTTCTTGGGTAGGGTTTTCTGGTTAGACAAACTTGTGTGCAGTGTGTGGGATGGATGAGGGAGGGTTAAAATAGCCAAGCCACAAAAGGTTACGTCTAAGCTTAGTCTCCTGAAGTTCCAATCTCCCCATGCTTCTGTATGAAAACCATGCCCTGTCCAGAAACATCTCCAGAGAGTGGGTTGCTAGGTTGTGGTAGAAATCAACCTTTTCAGAATTAACATGAGGCTAGAAAATACCTTGCTGGGAGCTTGGCATATGGTATGTCCCTCTTAAGTTAGAAGTCCAGCCTCCCAAACTCAGCAAGCAATAGCTATCTTCAAACTACTCTGGTCAGACCACATCTGAAGTGTTTCATTTCATTTCAAACTATGCATTTATTTTCCAAAATGAAAGTATATTTATTGATTGCTTCTTAATATAAGAAGGAATTTGTGCTTATTTTAAGACATTCAAGGAGCACCAAATTATATAAAGTAGAAACTAAAAGTCCATTACCTATAATTCTCCAGAAATAACCACAATTAATGGATTGATCTTAAAGACGTTTTCTGTGTAAATGTTTGACCATATATTTTTTCTTAGGAAAATGAGGTTATACTAGTATATATAATACCTTATAAACAATTTTTAGCTTTCAAATGGGTTGTGCTTTTCCTTCTACGTCAATATTTGTAAAGTTACTTTTTAAAAATAGATTTATTGACTTATCACCTTTTGATTCATTCACTATTTAGTCATTTTCAACAATATTTATTGAGCACCTACTATGTTCCATGCATTTATAATTAGGACCAATCTATTGCAAGTGATTGACAAAAATACCATAACTTATTTAAATAAGAAAGCATCCATGGAACAGGGGTAAGGGATGGCTGATAGGTATTCAAGAGATATATTTGCTCATATTAAAAAACGAAAATAGGAGCAACAGTAGTCTTGGTGATAATTAGATCCAGGGACTAACATTATTCTGCACAAACTCTCCTGATCCAACAGCTAGACTCTTTCTAGGTGCTAGGGGTTGAGAGATTTTGGCCACTGATGGCTCCAAACATCTTCTTGAGAGATTTTGGCCACTGATGGCTCCAAACATCTTCCTGGCCAAGATTCCAAAAGAAGGAGAGCTTTTCTTGCCTATAATTGATCTTCAGCATCAATGGAATCAATGTCAGCAGCAGCATCACCTTGAAACATGTTATCAATGTCAGCAGCAGCATCACCTTGAAACAGGCTGAATCAGAAACTCTGAGGTGAGGCCCAGAAATCTAGGTTTTCACAAACCCTTCAGGTCATTCTGGTGTACACTCCTGTTTGTAAACCATCATTTTAGACCAAGCATTGTATCTAAGGAGATGGATTCAAAGACTGGTCATTTTCTGATCACATGCTCACCCTTTTGGTCTAGAAGGAAAAGTCCTGTAATTGATAGAAGCCCCCATCATCTCCCCACAAAAACTGGTATAGAAGTGATTTCCAAAGACCACGTCAGGGAGTGTGGATTGCTATTTTCAGAGCTGAGAAAACGACACCAGACAGACGAAAATATCAGATGTTCAGAGTACCATGACAAATATTTGGGAATCCCTTCTGAAAATAAGGGGAACCTACCGAAGAGTTTTCAGCAGGAGAGAGACCCAACCAGATCTGTCTTTAAATGACAAAGATGATTGCTGTGTGACACCATGACAAGGGGAATCTGGCAGAGAGAGCAGTTAGGACACCACTGAAGTTGTCTAGAAGTGACAGTGGACAAGTAGAAAGATTGAGAAATATTTAAGAAATTGATTCAAAACTATAAAGATTGAGAAATTTTTAGGAAATGGATTCAACAGCACTAAGTGATCAGTTGGACTTGGGGCAGGAGGGAGAAGGAAATGTGCGGTCGAACTCCATCACACCTTATATAGGGGGTGGGCAAAAGTAGGTTTACAATTTTTCATATGGAAAAGACATGCATGTTCTGATTATTACAACAGCTTAATTAACTAAAAAGAATGCCACAAAGCACAGAAAACCTACTATGCCACACCCTGTATGTTGTTTCCTGTGCCTTGAAATTCCCTTTTCTGCTCTCTTTACCTGGCAAAATGTTACTCCCTTGTTAGATCTTAGTTTAAGTGTTTCTTCTCCAGGGAAACTGGATCCTCTAGTCTCTCTCCTAATGCTGTTTAATTTCCTTTCATATCACTTATCACAGTTTGTTAAATTATTTTCATTTACGTAATTATTTAATATTTTAGATCCTCTAAAATTCTGTATCATCGCTGAAAGCAGGAGCTATTTCCTCCCACGAGGAAGAAAAGCTCAGCTATTAAGTACACAGACTCTGGAGTCAGATTGCTTGGGTTTAAATCTTGATCCTGCTACTGGCCACCTGTGTGAGTTCATGCTAGTTACTTAACCTCTCTGGGCCTCAGTTTCCTCACCTGTTAAATGACTGTATTACTAGTCTCGACTCATGGAGTTGTGTGAAATACATGAGGTGATTCATGCAAGCCCTTAGAATAGAAACAGGTGTATCCTAAGTGCTAGCTACTTTAATTGTTCTCTTCTTTGTCCCCACCTCCCAACCCAGTGTCTAGCATCTAGTAGACACATGATAAATGTTTAAAATTGAATGAAAAATGAACAACAATCTTCCAGGTATGAGTAACTGTTTGAATGTGGGCCCGAAAGACTGAGTAGGAAGAGTACTAAAAGGTGAGCATGATCAAGAGGGCAGGCAAAACATACCCAAAGTCATCTATAGATTCAATGCAATCACCATCAAAACAGCAAACTCATTCTTTACAGATATAGAAGAAACAATTCTAAAATTTGCATGGAACTGCAAAAGACCCTCAATAGCCAAAACCATCCTAAGTGAAAAGAAGAAAGCCAAAGATATCATGCTTCTGGATTTCAAACATTACTGAAAAACTATGGTAACAAAAATAATATGGTACTGGGACAAAAATATACATATATATCAATGGAATAGAGAGCCAAGAATTAAATCCCAGAATATATGGTCAACTAATATTTGACAAGAGAGCCAAGAATAGCCAACAGGAAAAGTGTAGTCTCTTCAACAAATGGTTCTGGGAAAACAGAGAAACACATGCAGAATGATGAGATTGCACCACTTTCCCACACCACTCACAAAAATTAACTCGAAATGGATCAAAGACTTAAACATAAGGCCTGGTACCATAAGACTCCTAGAAGTAGACATAGGGAAGAAGTTCATCCAATTGGTCTTGGCAATGATGTTTTGGACATAACACCAAAAGCACAAACAATAATAGCAAAAATAAACAAATGGGACTACATCAAAACCAAAAGCTTCTATATAGCAAAAAGAACAATTAACCAAAGAAAAAAACTTAGAAAATGGAGAAAATTTTTGCAAATCATATATTAGATAAGAGGTTAATATCCAAAATATATAAAGAACTCAGTCAACTTAATGATGACAATAACAACAACAAAAACTACCTGAAGACAAAAATAGACATTTTTTCCAAATAGGGCATCAAAATGGCCAACAGACACAGGGAGAGATGCTCAACATCACTAATCATCAAGGAAATTCAAATCGAAACAATGATCTAGCACCTGCTAGAATAGCTATCATCAAGAACAATAGTGACAACAGGTGTTGACAAGGATCTGGTGTAAAGGGAACACATATATTGTTGGTATGAATGTAAATTGGCTTAACCACTATGGGCAACAATATATATATATTTCGCAAAAAGTTTAAAGTAGATGTATTATATAATCCAGCAATTCCACTCTGAGTGTATATGTAAAGGAAGTGAAAACAGGATTTCTGGGAGATATATGCACTCATATTTATTACAGTGTTATTCACAATAGCCGATATATGGAAATGCCCATTAACAGAGGAATGTATAAAAAAGATGTGTTACATATACACAATGGAATATTATTCAGCCATGAGAAAGGAGGATATACTCCCATTTTGGACAAAATAGATGGACTTGAACACATTAAGCTAAGCAAGATAAATCAGAAAAAAACAAATACTATATGATATTAGTTATGTGTGGAATAAAAAATATTAAACCTGCTAAAAATAGAGAGTAAAATGGTGGTTACCAAGGGATAGGAATGGGGGAATAAGAGTGATGATGTTTAGGGGTACAGACTTATAATGAGTGGTAAATAAGCTATAGGGGAAAAAATTAGCCATAGAGACTTAATACACATTATAACAAATGTAGTCAATAATAATGTACTATAAGTATGTAATGTGATAAATATTACTATGTCAACAATGGCATGACAATATATATAAATGTATCAAAGTAAGAGGCTTCACACCTTAAATTTGCACAATGTTAAATGTCCAATTTATTTAATTTGTAAAAAAAGAAGGCGGGGTCATGAAATTACCTCAAACTGTACCTGCCTAGGAGATTATGCAAAAAAGATGTTGAGGAACACTTGGAAATGTGAGTCTGAAGCATGGAATAGAGGCCTGAGGAGCTCTATTTGTTTTCTAGCACTGTCATAAAAAGTATTACAAACTGGCTGGATTACAACAGACATTGATTGCCTTACAGTTCTGGAGGCTGAAAGTCTGAAATCAAGGTATTGGCAGGGTTGTGCTTCTTCAGAAGGCTCTAGGGGAGGTTCCTTTCTTGATGCTTTCAGCTTCTGACAGTCCCGGGTGTTCTGTGGCTGCAGAATAACTCTAATCCTCACCTCTTTCTTTTCTATGTCTCTGTCCAAATTTCCCTCTTCTTATAAGGACACAAGTCACATTGGATTAAGTGTCTACTCTACTCTACTCTACCAGGACCTCATTTTAACTAATTACATCTGCAACAATCCTATTTCCAACTAAATTTACATCCTTCAGTGCTGGGAGTTTGGGGTTTCAACATATCTGTATGGAGGACACAATTCAACCCAAACAAGGGTGATATCCACTTGGGGAGTAACTGGCACTTAGATACTATTTAGAGCCATGGGTAATATTGATAAATATAGCCTAGTGATTAAGAGCACAGGTTCTGGAGTCAGACAGAGGTGGGATTGACTCTTGTCTCTACCACCTATTAGCTAAGACCTTGGGCAAGTTGCCTAAGCTTTCAAAGACTTACTTTCCTCACTTATAAAACAGAGATAATAAAAGTATTTAGCTCCAGATTTCTTGTAAATATTAAGTGAGGAAATGACAGTAAAGTTGTTAGTGCACTGCCTATCACAGGGTAAGGGGTCAGTAGATGGTGCCTGTTGGCTAAGATTTTTTAGGGAGAGAATCTTGTATGGATTGTATGGACAGGATGAGAAAGAAAAAGGAGAAATACATCCTTAACCAAGAGGAAGCACCCCATTTTTTGTTGGAAATAACACAGGAGAGCAACAGGCATGATAAAAATACTAGAAATTATTTCCTGGTGTTTAGTGTGCATACTTATCTCAAGAATTTACAGGATTATGACTAAGTTGAATGAATATGAAGGATATATTTAGCTGGCAGAAGAGGAGTATTAGGGTAGGTAGGTTAAAAAGTTAGGGAAAGAAGACTGAAAATTACCTAAAACTCTCTGAAAGGCTCTCCTTCAGAAGATAAATTTAACCTATTCTGTGATGTAGAACCAGAACTGAAGGATGGAAATTATAGGAGAACCATTTTTACTCAGCACTAGAAAACATTTGCTGAGGTCATCATGCCTTGATGCCTGCAAGCAAAGATGGGTAGCACTCACCAACTCATTTATGAAAGGTGTCTCTGGAGTGGGGAGATGGTTGGGTTTAGAGCAGCCGTGGGCAAACTACGGCCCGCGGGCTGGATCCGGCCCATTTGAAATGAATAAAACTAAAAAAAAAAAGACCGTACCCTTTTATGTAACGATGTTTACTTTGAATTTATATTAGTTCACACAAACACTCCATCCATGCTTTTGTTCCGGCCCTCCGGTCCAGTTTAAGAACCCATTGTGGCCCTCGAGTCAAAAAGTTTGCCCACCCCTGGTTTAGAGGCTTTATGAGATTCTTTCTATCTATGATTCCAAATTAATAAAGAGGCCATAAATTAAGGACATTTATTAGATGAAAGGAACATAATGGAAACTATTTAAGAAAGGACATTAAGTGATATGAAGGTTCCTTTCTAATTTAGTTTTAAACCCAACCCTATTTCTAAAGGCAAAAGGCACCAGCCATTGATTTCATGTTACACTCAAACTCTTTAATGGTAGATTTTTATAGAGGAGGGCCAGCAGTCATTGGGAAGCACCTCAGGATAAAAACAATAATCCCTAATTATTTAAGTAAAAGCTAATGGTTATCTTAATGTCCTTTAATGTTTTAGGGTTTGGTGCCCCATGGTTTCTGTTGCAACTGCTTCACTCTGCCAGTGTAGCACAGAAGTAGCCACAGACATTACATAAAACAATGAGTGCAGTTGTGCTCCAATAAACCCTTATTTACAAAAGCAGGCAGTGGTCAGATTTGGCTCAAAGATGGAAGTTTGATAACCCCTACTGTAGATAATCATACCTGACCCCACTGCTTTAAATATCATGTCTAAATTGCCTAAATTCAAGATTCTGTTATCTAAGTTACCACTTGACAACTCCTCTCAAAAAGAACGTATGTACTAAAATTAATCTCTTGACTTTTATCCATTTATTCTCCCTGAACCTATTTAGTTCCAAGTCTTCTCTACATCAGAAAATGGCATCACTGTTTACACAATACTGATGCCCTCACTACCCTCTTTCTTCATTACTAAGTTCAGGATACAAATTTCTATCTACCTGGGTTATTTCAATCATGCTCAATAGCTTTTTTGCTTTATGTCTAATCCCCCTACAGTCTCTACTTCATATGATAACTAAAGAATACTTAAAAAACCAAAATTATGTTTAGACATTTTGCTACATGATACTGTCAAATGGCTTTCCATCTCATTCAGAATAAATTTCAAACTTCTTAACAAGGTCCAGAAGGTCCTAAAATGATCAGGCCTCCTCACCTTTCTGGCTTTATCTTATTAGTGCCTTGGTGCATGAAATTCGTGCACTGGGGGCGGGGGAGTCCCTCAGTCTGGCCTGCACCCTCTCGCAGTCCAGGATCCCTCTTGGAGTCCTGGACCCCTCGCTCCTTACTGCCTGCCTGTTCGCTACCCTTACTGCTCCTTAGCGCTGCTACAGAGGCAGGAGAGGCTCCCCCTCTGCCACTGCGCTCGCCCCGTGAGCCCAGCTTCTGGCTGAGTGGCACTCCCCCTGTGGGAGCGCACTGACCACCAGGGGCAGCTCCTGTGTTGAGCATCTGCCCCATGCGCATCATAGTGACTGGTTGTTCTGGTTGTTCCACCCTAATTGTCACTTAGGCTTTTATTATATAGATTTTGTTTCCTTTTGCAAACTAATCTTCTATATGAAAATTATTTATAAATGTTATTTGACATAAAAATATTTTTAGGCATATGGGTCTTAAAGAATTTACCTCCTTCCCTCCCTCCCACCCCAAGAATCTATTGGAAGAAATAATCCCAAAAATTGAGGGAGCAAACCAAGAAAGAGGAAGATGATAACTCAAGAACACTTGGTCCCAATTCAGGAAAGAGAGGAAAACGGAACTATCAGAATGATGGAAATGAAAAAAATCTCAGGATGGCAGATAAGTCAAAGGCTTGGGGAATAACCATGTCACATAGGGGCAGGAAGACAGAGATTTCTAGAAGGATCATATTCAAGTTTAAATAACTAGAACTGACTGAACAAAGTAGTGTTTGTGTTCACACTGAAAGAAGCTTTGTGGTTCTATTGAAAATGCAGGCTAAGTTAATGGTAGACACTTTAAAAATAGAGTAAATTGTAAGGAGACAATTATTAATTCCAATAAAACAAACAAAAACTATACAAAAACAAAATATAATCACAGTGTACACACTGGTAGCTCAGATGGGTACAATAGTTACATAACTAAATAACTATATGGGTATTTATGCAATTTTAACCAATAGAACAAAGAAAATTTGCTGCAGCGGTATTTAATGTAAGTACCAGTACACCATGGGCCCATTAGAACGCTTTAGGTAGTAATATGATAGTATACTTAGAAGGTCATGAGTAGAAGATGTACTAGTATGTAAATCTGTGTGTGTTTATATGTGGAAAAAACATAAATTATCTTTTGTAAAAAGTCAAAAGAAAACACCTACAACCAGAAAATAATCCAAATAGAAAAGAAATTAGGAGTGTTAAAATGTGATTGCCTTTACAAGAATGATAATCTAGGGTATAAAAGAATTCTTCTGCCTCTTTTAAAAATGGTTTGGTTTTTGGAAAATACATAGTATACTGCTTTGATAAATATTCTTAAAATTAGTTTTAAAATAATAGAATGAGTCTACCAAGCATGTAAGAAAATTCTGACTTCTCTTGTGCCTGGCTAAATCTTCCCCTCCCCCAACTTTTCTTTTTAAATAAGAATGAACTGATATAACATGCAAAATGCCTCGTGCATAGTTAGCCTTCACAAAACATATCTAATACCCTCATTATCATAAACTAGAGGCCCAGTGCACAAAATTCATGCATCCGGGGGGTTCCTCAGCCAGCCCTGCGCCCTCTCGCAGTCCGGGAGCCCTTGGAGGATGTCTGACTGACAGCTTAGGCCTGCTCCGCGAGGGCAGTTAGCGCTGCTGTGGAGGTGGGAGATGCTCCTGCCACCACTGCTGCACTCACCAGCCGTGAGCCTGGCTTCTGGATGAGTGGCACTCTCCCTGTGAGAGCGCACTGACAACCAGGGGGCAGCTCTTGTGTTGAGCGTCTGCCCGGTGGTGGTCAGTGCACATCATAGGGACTGGTTGTTACACTGTTTGGTCGATTTGCATATTAGCCTTTTATTATATAGGACAAGGGATAAAATTCTACATTGGCATTTTAGCTTGGTTAATAGCATTTCATTTGGTTATAAAAAAAATTAGTTTACATAAATGCTTGTTTTCTTCAAAGAATTGCTACACTTCAGGAATGGTAATAGTTCTTCTGCCAGCTTCAATAAAATTGTGACTAGACTAACAGTCAACACTCCCTCCCCATTCTCAGTCATGAACTTTCTAGCCATCCATCACTTAATGTGCTGCTGAGAACCCTGCAGGAGTTCACAAAACAATTGCCAAATGACTGTCTTACTAGGATGAGCTATGGCACCACTAGAGAGAAGGAAGTGAAATTGATTTGTAGAAGGCCAACTTCTACAAAAGCACAGTTTCATTGGGTTAGTTACAACTATTCAATTTCCCAAATAAAAGTAAAGGGTTTACCAGATAAATTATATTTTCAAAAGGAGAGAGGGAAATCTAGGTGTTGGATGATAATACAATTTTTCTTTATTTTATGTATTTATACAGGGAGATTGTGTTTTCACAAGAAGCTGTTTTCTGCTTTAGAAATATGTATCTTCTCTGATGGAATGTATTCTTTCATGAATTAAAGCCTTTCTCTGGAACTGATTGATGCTGAAGCCATTTATGACTCACCAAAACATAATAGCTTGTGACTATTGCTCACAGAAGCCCATATGTCTGAGAAACATGCTCTTCCAAATATGGCACATTTGGGTTGTTTCTGTTATTGATGAACCTCTCAATTAAACCCAAGGATCAAAGTCTGTGTGTGGTCTTGCTTTAAAGGAGTAAGTGAGGGCTAGTTGCATCTTCAACCATGATAACAATGACCTGACATAGGAATAAATTATTTTATTCATTAAAAATATACTGAAGACCTTTTACGTTCAGGTACTGGGATGTATGAAGATACAATGTGATGAATCCTGGTTTAATGGGGGTACAAGCACATAACCAGATAATTGTAAAACTCTGTGCAAAGAACCATGATAAAGAGAAGCAGAAATTATAATGGGAAGACTAAGATGAGAGTCTAACCGAGCCTGAGACCTTTTCTGCAAAATGAGAGAGAAAGAGTAAGCAGGAGCTCCCTTTACGAAGACCTAGACCAAACTAGGCCCATGAGAGGAACACTGAGCATTTACTCACTAATCTCAAGAAAAAAACCATCAAGTTATTAGTGGTAGTAGTGGTGGCAGTATTTTATTATTATTATCATTCCATTTTTAAAATGTGAAAACGGATGTTTAGAGTGAAGTCACTAATTGCATTGGTTACTTAGAAAGCATTAAAGGGCTTTAAGAAAAACAGCTATAAAATCTCACAGAACTGGCCCAGAAAAAGGGCAAACACATCTCCCCTCCCCTTGCTGTACCTGAGTAGTTTCCAAGGAGAAATGAAAATTATTTAATCCAGCACATTATTGTAATTAATTAGAATTGTCAGGTTGCAATAAATCGTTATTGTTATTTACTTGGTACCTGGTTTAGGTCCTTCAGAACGTATAGGTAAATAAACATCTCCAGCCTTTAAAAAGATCATAGGTTATTGACGGTAGAGCCTGGAACAATGACCAGGTCTTACTAATTTCACTTCAATTCTCTTTGCTCTATCTCCAATACCACCAGCCATCATATTTATATACACTTTTATAATAGTCTCCTTATAGCTCCTCCCATCACCTCTTGCCTCCCTTCAACCTGTTCAGTGTACTAGCGTGATCTTTGAAAAAACACAGGGGCACTTTGGTTTTTAACAAGGAAAATTAAATGTATTTTTGACCCATCTTCTTTCTAAACCAACAGAATTCAATAAAAAAGAAAGAGGAACATATACTTTATGCTTTTCTCCAATTTTCACACACCCTACACATACATACACACACAAACACAAACACCTCCCCCATACTGCATATTAGAAGGTATTAGGCTGTAGATTGGTTCCTGTTATTTGCATTTCTCTCACATCACCACTAATTTTCCACAAAGAAATGATAAAGAACTAACCTTATTCTGTGATGATGATAATGCAAGAAAAGCCAGCATAAGATCTAGAGCAATAATACCTGCAAGAAAAAAATGGAAAAGGAACCTTGTAAAGAAAAGACGATTAAAGAATGCCCCCCTCCCAAAATCATATCACAAATGAAATGACATTTGTTACCAAACATTTTTGCTGCATTTATAAATATAAATACAAATGTTTATGAATTAAGAGCTCAAAAACTATTTAGGGACTCAGGAACAACAACAACAATAAGATAAATAAGGTCTGGAATAAAATAAAAGTTGAAAATATGGCTGTCACAAACTGCATTCAAAGCACCATCTTTATTGATGGAAATAATACTCGACCTATGGAAGCCATGTATTTAATACTTAAGGAAAATGACCTAAGTAAACTAAAAAGTAGTTTTTAAAATTTAGAAAAAAAATGTTTATGGAAGACCAACAAAGGAGATAAAACATACATATAATTGGTGTCAATAAGAACACAATTAGTAAAAATGGAGAAAGATAAAGCAAATCAAATATCTGAGCATGTAACTCTTTTGTTTAAAACTTCAAGAATCCAAAGTTCTGCTGTGCTAACAAATTTCTTCATGGTATTACCATAGTAGATATGGCTGGAAAGGTTAAGTAAGGGCCCCACAAGGTAAGCCCTCTTAACTTAAAATAGAAAGTCGTTACACGGAGTGTAATGGGAAGCCAGTGAGTATTCTGAGAAAGGGCATGACAGTTTTGTGTTTTAGAATAGTAATTCTGGCTATTGGCATAAGGGAATTTAGAGTATAGGAGTCTTAGTGATTCTGTCCACCTTAGAGTATAACACACAGTAGACATTTAAGACACTATTATTGACTTGAAGGTAGCTCTCCTGCCTTGAAATGTTGTTACAAAAGCCTACCATTTGTCAAAAGGAGGGACATTTCCTATGTTATTGCTTTAAGGAAGACCAATAAGTTCTCTAAGGCTTTGCTTATTAGCCTGGGCAGAGAATGCACACTGAACTTAGATGAAATAAAAAGCATCGTTTTCCCAGAAGCAACAAAAATTAGACCAGATATGTGTAAACCCCTTCACTTCTACAATTTAGATTGACTAGTTCCTTGAGGATCAAGAGCACCAATTAAGTAATCAGACAGACTAATCCACTTAATAGCTATACAGTTTTTAGAAAATTTCTTAAACTCTTTGGGTCTCAGAATCTCCATATGTAAAATGGAGACAAAAAATAAGTCTTTCTAGGGCTATTAAGAGTATTAAATGAGAGATAGTTATAAAAGTACCCAATATAGTTTCTGATTCATATTTAAGGGGTCAATAAAAGACTGTCATTATTATTTACAAGGTTATTATTGTTATTACTGTCTCCTGTGCTAATGTAGAACTTAGCATCTTGCACTTATAGAGCATTATATTAATGCTTATGGAGTTTAACTTTCTAGTTCCTCATAAAGCAGAAAGTATATTTTATCCAAAACAGTAAAGGCATGCAAAATAGGTCACATTTATAATAACTAGTTAACATAATATTTTGATAAAATAATCACATCATTTATTTATTTTATAAACAAGATACTGAATTAAAACATTTGTGTGCATAGATTCACAATACTTAAATGAGGTACTAGAGTTTCTCTAAAGTTTTTTTTAGTAGAATATTTATTTAACATTTCTTTTAAAAGTTCTATTGTTTAATGAATATAGGAATATCTGATTTTTCAAAAAGACTCATAAAAGTCTTAAATACCCTGATGTGCAATGTGATTCTCTAAGATGAGTCTATAATATGTATAATGTATTTTCCCAAACTTTTTGGCATGAAACTATTTTTTTCTCAGCATTTATTAACCTCACAGAACAGATGTTCTATGGAAGTCACTTTGGGAATTACTATATGAGAAAATAGGGTTATGTCTATTTTTCTAATCCTCACCAAAGGATATGTTTATTGATTTTAGAGAAAGAAGGACTCCAGGCCTAACAGATTATGCCCACACCTGTTCTTGCCATGCTTTATATTAATATTTTAAAGTATTACCAAAACTGTTTATGAAAAATCTTATAAAAACTCAGTGTTTACTACCAACAGGTCTTACATTCCGCTTGTAAATTATTAGTGAAAAGCTGTACCAATCCCCAATTTCTTCAGATTTTCCAGAGAAGTATTTAATCTCCAAGAATTGGTGAAAATCATTATTTAACAGGGTGCCCTTGGGGGTCTCATTTATTAATTTAACAAATATACATATTTGTTGATTTGGAGAGGAAGGGAGAGGGAGAGATAGAAACATCAATGACGACAGAGAATCACTGATCAGCAGCCTCCTGAATGTCCCCTACTAGGGATGGAGCCTGCAACCCGGGCATGTGCCTTACCTGGGAATTGAACTGTGATCTACTGGTTCTTAGGTCAATGCTCAACCACTGAACCATGCTGGCTGGGCTAACAAGTATTTATTGAGTGCTTAAAATATGCCGGATACTGGCCCCACTGATGTGGCACAGTTAGCTGGGCATTGTCCCATGCACCAGGAGGTCGCAGGTTTGATTCCTGGTCAGGGCACATACCAGGGGTTGTGCAAGAGGCAACTGATCAATGTTGATGTTTCTCTCTCATCAATGTGTCTGTCTCTCTCTCAATGTCCCTTCCTCCCTCTCTCAAAAAAATATGTCTGACACTGAACTAGGAATATAATTATAAAACACAAATCAGGCCTGTAGTTTCACAGAACTTACAGTAAATGGGAGAAGGCAAATTAAACAGCCAATTACAATAGAGTGTGTTAAGTATTAAAACAGATGTCAAAATACCTCTAAAGACATAGTCAGGTCTTCTAGTTTTGCCAATGAGTGGCAGAAGAATTTTTAGGAAAAGCCTTCCAGAGAAAGTAAATGCTAACCTGAGTTATGAAGAATGAGAAAAATTTAGCCAAGCAAGGATAAAGAGGGGTTCCAGATGGAAGGAAAGGGAAGCCCACTGACACAGAGGGAGAAGCCTCAAAGATGACTGCAGTTAGAAGAAAGGGTATAGATAGGATCTGAAAGGCATAACTGAGTTGTGACCTGTAGGAGGTGGGTGTGGAACAAGAGGAAATAAAGCTGGAGAGCAATGTGGGACAGCAACATAAAAAGGTGTGATGCAGTGATACAGACTTGAATGTCCATGGACCAGGGACCCATCTGAGTGCTTTAAGGCAGAAGGGTGATGTGATTGGATTTTCATTTTAGAGATTTCCCTCGGGTTCTCTGGAAATCAGAGGTGAATGTCCAGTTTTCAAAGGATGATAACGAGCCAGGGGAGTCTTGCAGGAGGTGCCTCCTGGGTTCTCTTTCAAGTCTCAGGTTTTCTGGAAGCTGTTGGATTTCCATCCCCTCGGCAGCTTTTGGCCAGGCCCTCTGGAGTAACCAGGCCCACCCACAAACCCAGCTGCACTGCCTCGGCTCCGTCCAGTGTGGAAGAGACGCTGTTGGCAGCCAACAATTTATCTCTGTGCTGCGCTCCAGTGTAGAAGTCAAGGGCCTTAAATCACTGGACACACCCCAGGAGGGACGTGCGGGATCACAGTATTTCACGAGCAGGAGGAACATGAACTTTTCACTTGGGGAGTGGCACGAGCAGCTCTCCAGGCCCCAAAAGGACTTCCTGGAGCAAGGAAGGTGGACACCTGTCTGGATTGAGAGACTGATCCACAACAGGGGCCCTGTGGCTGAACAGCAAATGCCGTGGATATTAGCTGGATCTGATCCAGGAACTCCAAGCTCTTTTCTATCCAAGGGAGGCCACGTCTCTCCTCGGGTGTAGTGATTTCCAATTACTTTAGGAGAAAGAAGAAATAGGTGAAATTTCATGAAAAGACAACCCGGCCCCTTCAGGAGGCTTGTCCTAAACGCTCTTCACCTCTGAGATCCTGGTGCACTGCCCACCCACAGGCTCCTTTATGAAGTTCAACCACCAGAGTCCCCAGTCCCCAGAGGGAGATCGCCTAATTAAAATCACACTTTGCCGCCAAACTGGGTATGTGAGTCTCAGCTCCAAGAATATCTTAGAAACTTTCCCAGAAGGGACTTTGTCTTGTAAAAAACAAACAAACAAAACAAAAAACAAACAAACAAAACCCAAAAAAACTGAAGGCAAATTCAGCAGATAGAGGAGGAATCTCAGTTTTAAAGTTTCTGCTGGTTCATGGCTCCCTCCTCTTGCTTTCCCTCTCTGCCCTTGTTTCTTGTCATAAGTTTTGCAGCTTCCATCTCCTCCCTTCACATGAACTTTGTAAGAATGACAAGAGGGAACATTCATCACCTCAGGCTATGTAATGCAGAGACAGAAGGTCAGAGCACCATCAGATACAAAGAGACTTGTATTTGATTTCTGACTCTACCTTTTAATAACTCAGCAAGGTACTTTCATCACGTGACCATGGTTTCCCTATGTATGAAATAAGGATAGTAAGTTCCTCAGGCAGGTGAACGTGCTTGACACATTCTCAGTATTAGAAAAAGGATAGCTCTTATTATTATAATTAGAGGCTGGGTGCACGAATTCATGCACAGGAGGGGTCCCTCGGCATGGCCTGTGGGGATCAGGCCGAAACCAGCAGTCCAATGCTGCCTGCCGCTCCTGCCTATCCCGGCCTCACTGTGCCTGCCATGGGTTCGCACCCAGTCAGTCCTGATCGGGACAGGCTTGCGCCATCACAGCAGCGCTCGCCAGCCATGAGCCCTGTGTCTAGTGCCTGTACCGAGGGGTTAGGGGAGGCTGGGATGCTATCGGCCTTCCGGGTGGGGGGTGGGCGGTGGGGTGGGCGGTGGGCTGCCCTTGCTGGCCCGGGATCCAGATCTGTCCAGCTGACATTCACGCAGGTTGTCGGGAGCCACCTGGCAGCTGCTTTTATATCATTTCTTCCTTGTAGAGCATCTAGGGAGGGGAAGTGGCCTCGGTGCCTGAGGCCAACTTCCAGGAGGCTGACGGGCTGTTGGGATCCTGGGCAGCGCAGGTCCAGCGCTGGAGATTGGACCTGCAGGACTACTGTGGGAGTGGCTGCCGCCAGGCTGGTGGGTCACCAGGTCAGTCAACTAAGCGCCATTCCCGCTGTGGAAGTGCACTGACCACTAGGGGACAGCTCCTGCATTGAGTGGTCAGTGCGTGTCATAGCGACCGTTGTTCCACTGGTCAGTCTGCCATTTGGTCGATTTGCATATTAGGCTTTTATTACATAGGATTATCAGATTCCTTTGCATTACAAGGATATGATCAATAGATTATTAGAATAAGGCTTAAAGTAATCACAAATAATCCTGAATGCCTGCCTATTAGCTGTTGGATATTAGGAAAGCATTTTCCCTCTGTGAGCCTCAATATGGTTTTCTATAAAAGAGGAATTTGCAATAACCAATCTCTAAAATCCTTTCTAATTCCAATAGCCTAGAATTATAGCCTTATCAGACTGACTTTTATTATTCATTTATCTGTTCGTCCAACAGATATTTCAAATAAAATCTATTGTATATCAGCCCTTATTGCATATCATATACAGTGGGGCCTTGACTTACGAGTGTCCCGACTAACGAGTTTTTTGAGATACCAGCTGTCTCTCGGCTGATTTTTTGCATTGAGTTGACAGAGTAATTTGAGTTAACGAGCTCCTTAACGAGCTCGGTCTCGGAACGAATTAAACCCGAAAGTCAAGGCCCCACTGTATGTGTACATAGAGCATATAGGCATATGGATATAGGTGATGTCATGTAGTCCTCATAATAATTTATTATTTAAAACATTTTATCTTCGGTTTTAAGGTCTCATTCTCTCCTATTCAATCTATCTCCTTTGACATAGAGATGATAGCTTTAAATATGAAGTAACTGAATAAAGGAAGATAAAACAATAACTAATATTTATTAAGTTCTCCTACGTGCCAGACAGACACTGTGATCAATTATTTGCATGCCCTATTGGATGAATCCTCTACCCTGGATTGGATTTTGCATTCTTCTGGTCCTCAACTGCTAGTTCCACATCAACCATCACCGCTCTTTATCCAGGATTGATTGTTCACAAGCTTGTCTATCTATGGCCAACAACCTCTGCTTGAATATGCATGGCTGTGCCTCTTAGAGCTGGCCGAAACTTCCCCAGGAGGGTGGGCCTCCTACCCTTTGGTTGCCCATGGAAAGTCAGACTGACTAGCTGCATGTCCTGAATTTCATGTTTTCCCTGTTACTTCCAGACTTGGATGACATGCACAGCACAGGGTGGGGGATCAGGATTTTTGCAACAGCTACCCAAAGAGCCAGATGCAGCAGTCCAGACATGTGGGCTGGTCACCATGAGAAACAAAGTGCAGGAGGTCAATCCCATGTCCTTCTTCTGTCACATGGACTGTTCTGAGGTATGGATTCTCCATACTCACTGATTGGAGATGGCCCATCTGACCAAATGGACTCCCCCTCCCCCTTATGGTACAATTGTGTTCCTTCATGGTTGATCACAGAACAGTGGATAGCAGAAGAATTCATCACCTTGCAGTTACTAGTATGTCTATCCTTTCATGCTTCGCAGGAAAGCTACTGCGATGAGTATCTGCCCCCTGGTGGTCAGTGCATGTCATAGCGACTGGTCATTATGCCGTTTGGTCAATTAGCATATTATCCTTTAATTATATAGGCTATCCCATACCTATGACCAAATAATTTGTAATGAAACATTCAACCAATAAATATTTATTGAATACCTCTTATGAGCCAGGTGCTCTTTCAGACATTAGAAAATTATGGATGAATAAGACAAACACAATCCTGATTCATATTTTGTAAACACAGATAGTAGGATAAGCAGCATTAGTTGCTATAACCAACATCATAATCTCAGTGATTTAATAGAATAAAATGTATCTTTTTATTCATATCACAGTGTAATGAAAGTATTCCTAGTCATTAACCTTACAAAAATAATAACCAAATCAAGGACAAGTTCAGGGTGGTCTGAAACCATACAGAGGAACAGAAACACTGTTTATACTGAGATTCTGAAGAATGAGTTGAAACTGGCAATGGGAAAGGGCTGGGTAAAGGTGTTATCATTTTAGATCTTCTTAAAATTAATAGTATTTTTAACAGCAGTTTTAGGTTTACATAAAAATGGAACAGAAAGTTATCATATACCTCTTCTTCTCCTACCCATAGTTTCTTCTATTATGAACATCTTACATTCCTGTGGTACATTTGTTGCAACTGATGAACAAATATTTATAAATTATTATTAATGAAAGTTTCTAGTTTATATTAGGGCTTACTCTTTGTTTTAAAGTGTTCTATTTTAACAAACCCATGCCAGGTAAACTGCATGCCACACAGAATTACGAGGTACTTTATTTTAGTCTCTTCTAAGAAGCTTTTGATGCTTTAGTATATGTGTTATGCATTGCCAAACTTACTCTCCCACTGTACTGCTCTAATTATGAATTTTTACTCTTTATAATCTATTCATATCTACCCACTGCTTTGAGGTTCAAGTCCCCCATCCTTGTTTGTTGAGACTTGAAGATCCTCTACTGCTGCCTGTTTCTCCAGGTTTATCTCCTATGGCTTCTCCATTTGTATTTGCGACTGTAGCAAAATTCCACTTTTTGGAAATCATATAGCATAATTTATGTGAAACTATTTTTTCCTCCTTATTGTAAGCCGTTCTCTCTATTTGGAATACCTTTCCCCCCATTGACATCTGCTGATATGCTGCCCATTCTTGAGAAGTTACCTCCCATGTTAATTCTCCGATTTTGGAAATTTTTCCATTTGATGACCTCCCTCTCCTCTGGGCTCTCCTATACTTCATCTTCCTGCCTCTTATGAGACACTGAGTACATTATGCCTTGTATTTTCTTAAGTCCTTTTCACTCATTATCTTGCCAAAGGTGGAAGCCAAGTTTACATTTCTTTGTTGCTTCCATAATACTCATCATAGAACTGTTCACTTAGCAGGTTCACAATATATATGTACTGGCTTGTGATCAGAAGCTCCTGTGTCCTTTCCTCTGGTCTCTTTTATTGGATCCTAAAGTATAATTCTTGCCCTGATTATACTAGGATATATAATGCAGAATGGCTCCCTCTGGTTTTCATATCCCTGGTGCCTGGCATCATTATTAGCAGAGTAGACACTCAATAGAACAAAATAATCAATTCCTCTCGTTCTGAACTTTCAGCACTCTGTGATTCTAACTTGCCCCTCAACAGATTTCAATTCCTATCCAGTAGTTGCTGATGGTGCCACACAGATTCCCTTTCATCCCTTAGCAGTTGTGGGCCTTGGCTGCTAACAGCTCATAGTGCACTCACACTCGCAGCCACAGAATTCCCCTCGGCCAAGGCTGAGGTTCATTACTCAGACAACCTTGGAGGTAGCCCTTGCATTCAAACTCCTTGGAAATCCTGCAGCCAAGAACTAGCTGATACAGGGCCATAAGACTGGACCTGCTTGCCTCGAGATGGGGCAAACCTATGGCTCCCAGGATGTTTCAGAGTAGCCCATTAGACCAGAAGGAAGCTTTGCCTAGATCCTTCCTTTGCTCTATTAGCAGATATTGTTATGCCTTTTCCTCAGAGGAAGGCCTCTAGTCTTGAGGTATTTTAGTAAAGAAAGAAAGCAAGAGAAATTACTAGGAAAATACATACACACACACTCTCTCTCTCTCTCTCTCTCTCTCTCTCTCTCTCTCTCACACACACACACACACACACACACACACACACACACACACAGCATTTCAGTGCACCTCAAACACAAACAAAAATGACTATACCCCAAGCTTTGTATAATATCAACTTGTCAACCTAGAAATATTCTTTAACTCTCTACATCCCCAAAGAACTAGCCCAATCTTTGATTTGTTCCAGCCATGATTTCTCATTCCTCTTAGAATCAGAAATTTAGACTGATTGTCCACTGATTTGCAACCCAAGGCCATAACACTATGCATTTTGCATTTTTTCCAAGAGTTAGTTCTTCATAGTATAGCTCCTATATTTCTTTCCTTTATACCATCCCCTCCCCCCCTCCCCGAGATCACAGCTGAATCTCTACTGGCTCTCAGGGACCATGGAGCAATAATTTGAAGTGGCTTGGTAGAGAGTTCCATGGCAGAGGGCCAGTTCTTCCTTCCAACAGCTCAACCCAAAGAGAATGGAAGCAAAAATATAGAGCACCCTGGAGGCAAGAATCCTTGCAAAGCCCCTTCTCACTGAGTGAGAATGAAAAAGTTTTATTCATAACTTTTACCACCAGGTTTAGGCCTCTACTGAAAAACAACAAGGAATTTGGAATATCTGTTTAAAATGAGTGTAAATATTTACCCACATATGCTGAAATATTCTTGTGACATTTAGCCTGATTAGCATTGCCAGGAGAGAAGCAAGCTCCTGAGCCAAACACAGGAATTTTTTTTAAATCTTCCCTGGGAGTAGAGCAAACATTTGCAATGATATAAAATGTATTAAATTCACTGACCCTGGAATTCATAACTGGTTATGCATCAAGTACTATCATCTTGTTCAGAACCCCAATGTTTGCAAACTCCAAATTCCTTAGTCTTATTATTCTTCAAGAACATGAACAGGGTTATTGATATTATTATCATTATTATAATTAAACAAGCAGTAGTGTGTACACATATTTGTCTCAATATTATATCAATACATTATGATCATTAAATGTATGCCTCTATTTCCAGAGGGCTTACTTGCTGGCAAAGTATTTTTATGTGCTTGATCAAGGATGTAGTAGGTGCTCAAATGTCTGTTGAGCCAATCATTCACACTTACTATACAACAGGCTCTTCGCTAAGCACTGTATGTACATTTCCTGGTTTAATAGGAACATGGATGAATTAAGTAGGGCAAGTACTCTTTATTTCCACAGGTGAAAACACTGAGTCTGAAAGAGAGCAAATGATTACAAAAATAATTTGATTAACAAATGTGCCTTGAATGCCCATCATGCATCATGCACTGCACTAGATGCTGGGGAAAAATATGTATACAGGGGTGGGCAAAAGTAGGTTTATTCTTATATTATTAATTGTGGTATTATTTTCCATAAAAACTATAAACTCTTAGCCCATAGATTAGTGAGAGAGGAAGCCACATAAATAATTAGAAAATATCCCAACAACTGCTACCAGTGGCTTAAGCCCAGTGATGGGACCACAGGGAATAAGGCAAAAATAAGGTGGAGACAAGTTTAATGAAAGAGATGGAGATCCATGTAAAGATTGAGTAGGAGCTGCATAGAAGTGTGTGTGTGTGGCCGAGGGTAGAGACAGGTCCACACTTGTGATGGTAGTAGATACTGAAATCCTGTATAAAATAAAGAATGCACGAGGGACACACATGGGACCTTAAAAGCTTGCTCTAGCTGTAACAGAGGGCACATGCAGGAAAGAATGGTGGAAGGTGCTCAGCTCTCAGATTTTGGTATATTCCAAACCATGAGGGGCTTGAATACCATTCTAAGAAGTTTGGATCTCACAACCAGCAAATAGTAGAGCCAAGGCCTGAAATCCTTAGGTCTACTTAATAGCTCTCTTAGATACCACCATGATACTCCCCTTCTGTGCGTGTGCATCTTTGTGCACATATATGTGTACAAACATACATGTGTGTGATTGTGTGCTGAGGTGTCTACATATGCAAAATATTTCCGCATTTTTTATTTCACTATTTAAACTTAATTTTAACACATTACATGTAATGGAGAAAACTTCAATTCTTGAATATCATAATGGGGGTATGACTAAGGAAGGTTATGAGAGCCTTTAACAGTTCCACTTCAAGGCTCTAATATGGTAACTATGAGAGGCAGATGGTTTATGCCTATTTGGCAGATGACAAATTAGAGTTTGAGGGAAACTAAGTGACTTGCCTAAGCCCCTGTAGTAGTAAGCAATGAGACTGAGAATCAAACCCAGGTCTCTCCAACTCTGTATCAGTCATCCTACATCTGGGCTCAAAAAGGTTTGCCTACTAGTATGTTAGTTTTAAATGAAGGCACACATAATATCAACTCCCTTTTTTGCACTCTCCAAAGTTATGCATGTCTCAAGTGCATGACCAATAATAATGATTCTTTATCATCTGTTAAAGGCTTCATATACTGTCTAATCATTCAGGACCTTCAAAGAGTCTAGCCTGGTAGGTTTTATTTCTTTCATTTTACAAATGAGAAGAATGGGGTTTGGAGGAAGAAAGCAGAGCTTGCCTAAAGGACCCAGTGAGTGGGCAGGTGACCTAAGTTGTGAACATGGGTTGGCTCTACCCAAGGTCACAGGTGTTTTCCTTACAACAGAGGCAGGGACTGGGGAAAATCTCATGGAGAAGATGGGGATTGATATTGTAGCAGTAGTCCTCCAACATCACTGTGGGTAAGAATCAACTAGGCAAAGAAAAACCTTCTGCTCCCTTAGCTCTGCTGGGAGCTGGAGGTGGCTAGGCTCCTGTGTAGAAATGCATAGAATTCTAGTTTTTCCTCCTTTCTCTGTATATTGGGCTCAGAGATTAAACTATGTCTCTATGTGAATATGGACAGTTATCATTTACCAACATGTATCTGTCTACTTTCTCTTGTTTAAAAAAAGAAAAAAAAACTTAAAAAGGGGGGGTTATAGAAAGTCAGCAAAGGGTAGGTTTGAGATGTTTGGGTGGGTTAAGTGGGCATTTTGACAACATGGCTTCTCCTTTGGCATGTTTAATTGTGATGTTTAACAGACATCCTTGCAGTCTAAGATGACAACTTTTAAAATAAAATTCTCTCCTAATGATGACTTGAGCCCTGCCACTCGATGGGAGAATCAGCAGAACCTGTAGGATCTTATTCGGAATTGACATTTCTCTATTGTAATTTTGTTCTGTTTATTTTTAAATTTTCTTTTTGCTTCACTGGAAAGATAATGCTCAGTTTTAAACATTAGAAGTGTACAAATTGCTTTGTTACAATAAAACTAAAATGTGTACACACAAAAAAAAATCAACTAGGCACTTGTTAATAATACTAATGGGCTGGGCCCAAATTTAGGAGATTCTGATTCAATACTTCTAAATATGATAATTGGGAATCCACGTTTTTACCAGCTTCCCAGATTAGTGGTGCTGCAGGTGAACTCCACGTTTAGCCCCTACCAGCCACCAGGAGGGCTCTGAGTCTGGCAGTA
>NW_005871321.1:1165604-1211834 GCF_000147115.1 Myotis lucifugus | reverse complement strand
ATCAAAAAAAATGACTAAGGGAAAAAAAATATCCCTGACTTCACTAGGTAGAGTATACTACATAGAAAGTTAATCTCACACAGGGGGGCAAGAGGCTCTTCCCTGAGCTTACTTCCCTGGGCTTACTATACAGACAGGAGAATCACTGTCAAGTTCAATAGCATGTAGCACAGTTAATAAAATATCAATATATTTAATATTTACTAAATACTGAATGAGTGAATGAATGAAAAAGTCAATGAATACAAGACAGCTGGGTGAATATATTCCATAACTATTACTTATGTGTACACCCACCCACCAATTATGCAAGTAATTATTACACGTTAATTGAGATCACAAGTTCGGATATAAAACTAAATGTCTTGTCTATAGAGAAATTACAGTCCACTCAAGAAAGATGTGTAATTCTTCTCCATTGCCTACAGATCTAAGAATTTCTAAGACATTGATGTTCTCTTAGCCTACATTTTCAGCCTCAGTTCCTAGTTGTGTTGTTGCATATAAACTAGTCTACTGTATCTTTGTACTTCCTTCTTTCTCACACTAACATGGCTGTCCTTCATCATTTAATCTGTGCTTGACCAAACTTCAGCCCCTTTTGTCCAGAGCTGTCCAAAACTCCTTGTTTCATGAAGTCCGTCCTGACCTTCCCATTAGGTAAAATAATTCCCTCTTTGAAAGGCCAAAAAATCTCTTAACATTAATGAATGTAATTACTCTTTGCTCTATCTCACACCGCTTTTGTAAATTGTCTTCTCATCACATAAATTTTGAGATTCTGTGGTTAAAAAAAAAAAAGCTTCAATACTCTTTGTATTTCCTTGCCAATATTAAGAGCTCAGCAATTTCAGTGAATTAAATGGAGGCATCTTCCCTAAATCCTGCTGTCAAATTTCTATCTAACTCTGTTGGCAATAGTTTACTAATAATAACAGTACTGATATCTACAATGTAGTGGCTACTTATTCTTGCTCAGTACTGGTCTAATTATTTTTCATTTTTCATTTCATATATCCTATTGCCTCCTTGTTGAAATGGCTATGGTCACCTTCCTTTCAATGATGAATATCTGTTACCTACAGCGATCTATTGTCTGAGGTTCAGGTATGCATGCTTCTGGGCTCTTCTTGACTATAAGAAATATACACCTCTGCCCCTACCCTACTGGCTGGATTTCACAGACGGTGAGCAACACCTAGAAAATAATTTTCTCTTTTGAGACATATTTCCTGAGGTCATTCTGGTTCTGAAAGAGCAGATGAAGAGGAAATTCATTCTAAATTCCCTGATCAACCTAAACAGCTAAATTAATGGGCTATATATTTCTCAATCTGAGCAAATGCCACTTAGAATGGAAAGATGCTGTGGGATTCCTGTTGGATAAAGAATATACTGCCTTCTTAGAAGGCAATCCTCCTTCAGCCCCAGCATAATTTTTATTTCATTTTGATTTTGGAATTAGTCCAATAAGACACAGCTGGTCTGGCTGAGAAAGAAAATTTTATGCATGGATCCTACACCCAGCAAAGTATGTAAACTCTGAGTCAAGGAATTTAAAATATCTAGCACAGCAATCCTGTTTACGTACCATGCTACTTCATATAACATAAATGTCCTCATTTTTTAGAATCGTCAGAATAGAAAAGAAGACATACATTACATGTGGCTTCCAATATGATGAAACTTATCAGAAAACCATATCAGTCTTTTCTACCATTTACAATAATTTTTGGATTCCTCTATGATAGTTTATTAATCACTGTTGACTACCTAGCATGAACCAGTGGTGTCTACCCTAAAGATCTGGGATAGTCCGGCTGGCATGGCTCAGTGGTTGAGCGTCGACCTATGAACCAGGAGGTCACAGTTCAATTCCCAGTCTCGATTCCTGGGGTCAAGGCACATGCCTCCTGTTTGGGGGCTTGATCCCCAGTAGGGGGCATGCCGGAGACAGCTGATCAATGATTATCTCTCATCATTGACATTTCTATCTCTCTCTCCCTCTCCTTTCCTTTCTGAAATCAATATATATATTTAAAATAGATCTGTGATAAAGCATTGTCTATCACCCTGCACTATGGAGTCTGTACAAAGTTGTCTTTGGCTCAGATGTGCCCTTGTTCATCTGGTGTACCATGCTCCCAATCCTATGTGACAGCTCATCACTTTCCTGCAAAGGGGGAGATTACTTATTTCTTCCCATGGGCAAGTCCCACCATAGGGCTCCTTGGGTCTCTAAGTGATATGGAGCTTACAACTCTTCCTATTCTACTGACCCTTTTACTCCTCAAGCACTCTTGTCATTCCAATTCCTTCTTCCTTTATCATGCATTCTTTTGTCTACAAATCCATGGTCCAGTTCTTCCTTCTAATCCAGTTTTCAGCTCTCCTTTCTTTCTCATCCCTTCCAAACAGACTGTTATCAAATTTGTCTGTATGTCTGTACTTAAAATGTGAGTGCTAATTTTTCTAAGTAGACTCCTTAGTCCCCATTTTACTAGATTATACAAGTAGGGACTTGGGACAAGCAGTGTGGCTTAACATCATATTCCAGATCTTAGGTCAGTTATCAGCACTCTGGCTATCTATCTATCTATATAAAACCCTAATATGCAAATAGACCAAACAGCAGAACAACCAAACTGAACCGGTAGCTATGACATGCGCTGACCACCAGGGGGCACATGCAGAACATGATGGGCAACAGCCATGGTGTGCTGGTGGAGCAGGTGAGCGGGGGTGCCATACCAAGGCAGGGCACCCGTCACTGTCATTGGGGCGAGCCTCAGGTGGTTACTGAAAATTATTTGCTCCTGTGTGCTGCGGTCCCACTGAGCGCTCGCACCCGCTGACAGCACAGGAGCCGCCGCTCACACCCACTATTGGTGCTGGCCCCACTCGCACCCGTAGCCAGCACTGGAGCCACTGCTCGCACCTGCTGCCAGCACCCAGCACCGGCCCCGATCGCTGGGTGCTGTCAGTGGGTGTGAGCTGTGGCTGCCAGCCCTGATTGCCCCTGAGGCCTTCTCCACCTCCCCCTGCTCTTGAGGGGCAATCAGGGGCAGAAACTTCCGCTCGCACCTGCTGACAGTGCCAGCCCTAATAGCTCCGCGCCATCAGCAGGTGTGAACGGGAGCAGCGGCGGCGGGAGCAGGGCTGCCAGCAGACAGGGGACCAGAGGCCGCAGTGAGAGGGGCCCGGCGGGGGAGCAGAGGATGGGCCGAGACTCGTCCCTGTGCTCACCGCAGCCTCGCGACCCACAGTTCCTTTCAAGGTGCACGAATTTGTGCACTGGGCCCCTAGTACTATAATAATACCTCCTGTGCTTAAGGGCTTCTATGGACATCGGATGAAATCACACTCAAGATTTCATCAGGTGCCCATGAAAGCCCTATGTACAGCACAGCAGCTATTATTATCCCCATTTTATTTTTATTTTATTTTATATTTGTTTCATGTGTACAACAGAGTGGTTAAACAATGATCAGGGGAATAACTTCATAAATTATATAATTATTATCCCCATTTTAAAGATTAATAAAATCTGGCCAGAAAACATTGAGTAGTTATGATATACTAATGTCAATACTAGGAATTGGGGATACAGATGTGAATATACCACAGATGGTCTCCTGGGAATTAATAGTCTAATGAAGATGGCATGATTTATACCATTTCCTCTTTCCCATCACCTTTTCTTCTCTCCTTTCTCCCTAACCCCTTCCTTCTCTCCCTTTCCTTTCACCCCATCCCTTCCTCCCTCCCTCCCTCTCTCTCTTCCTCCTTTCCTTTCTTTCTTCCAACAGGAATTCTCCAAGCTTATGCTAGATATTAAGGAAATGGAAGGGAAACTAAAATTTCCTAAATCTGAAGATTATACACAGGAAGATATTTTCTTATGTGCTCTAATGGTTTAACCTTCTAAAGAACCTTCATAAGTAGACATTATCATCACCAAGTTCTCCTCTCTTTATAAAATTAAGCATGGCTAAATGTCTTGCTCAAGGCCATACACTTGAGGGGGCAGATCCAGGGTTTCAATCCAAAACTCCCTCTAAACCTCAGATTATCTCACTTTACAGAAGCTGACCAAGCACATAATTCCAATCCAATGCAGCAGTAGCAGTCGGATGATTGAAGTTAATCCAAGGTCAGTAGGAGCAGCTGCTAGAGGAGGGCAAGGAGGCTGGGGGATAGATAGAATGGGCAGAGAAAGAACTTAGGCCCAGAAAAGGAGGGGCTAATGTTCAGATGTTCTAAAGTCAAGTCCAACCCATGTGGCACAGTCCTGGGCTGCTCACTCTCCACCATTTGAATTTTTACATTCTAAACATTCAGGACTTGTTTCCATATGGGCCCAGGTGACACTAGAATTTTCTTTTTAGAAAACACAGTGGATCCTACAAATTGGAGTCAAATCTCAGCTTTTTATATTTTTGTATTAGATGTTTCTATCTGGGTATGCATGTTTGTGGGGAGGTTGGTTTCCCTAGAAGCCTAAAATATACTCTGAATTAGTGGGGGGAAAGCTCAAAGTTCAGAGACCCCTAAGGAATAAAAGAGGATGAGAGATTGAGAGCCGGAAGGTATGTGCCGCTTTCTGTGCAGTGTCTCTGAAATCCTAAGCGTGGTTTGTTTGGGTGGGATAAGCTGGAGGGATTAGAGAGTGGAGGGGAGGATTCTGTTCCTCCTCCGCCCCTCCTCTGCACATCTGCACATCTGTCCAACACTGCTCACGCCTGCTCAAGCTTCTTCCCATATGTTACAAGTATGTTTGGCCTGGCTGGTTCCTCCCTGGATTAAGGCAGGGCTCCTTTCTAAAATTCTCCTTTATATAATATAGAACCTGGCAGGCTCAAAGAAAAAAAATAGCCACATCTTCACAGATGAGTAAAAATCTGGGGCTTATTTACTCCTTGTGCAGACAACCATCAATTAGAGAAAGGCAAGAAGGGCTGGGCTTTGCCTTCTAACTCGAGAACATCTATGAGGAATCCACAAGTTCTTCCCATGGAGGGTGGCTAGAGTTGAGATGTTGTGTCAAGCCCACATAAAGCTCTAGAGGTCCCATCTGGGACATTTCTTACGGAATGGAGGAAACCTTAGTTCCCTAGAAGTTTGGGTTTTGCTTCAAAGAATAAAACACATGGAGACACTGCTGAACAGGTAGTAAGTCTCTTCTCTATTAAACTAGAAGATACCAAGTCTGAATTTAGTTTAGAACAATAAAAGCATGGAAGGAAAGTCAGAAAATCTAGGTTCTGCACCTGATTGACATATGTCTAGTCATTATCACTCTCTGACATTAGAAAAGGAGTGCATCAGATCAGATCAGGAATGGCATATGTCTGACCCATGTGCTGCCACCAATACCTTCCGTACACAAGGCAGACATCACTAATCTATTGTGACCATCTTTCATGATTTCTGCAAGAGTGTAGCTTCAGGATTCTCAACACATCCCAGTAGAGAACAGCTGTCTGCTAAGCCTCTTGTTCATCTCCAGAATAGATCATTTTTTATATCCTTTCTAGATTTTTTTAAAAATTCCATTGCCAGAGAAGAATATTTCTTCTCTTCATCTACTAGTACATACATATTTTTCTTTGGAAGGCATGTCCCAACCCCACCCAACGAATGAAGACCTCCTTCAGTTGCATCTTCTTCAGGCATGTCTGAATTTATCCACAATAAACTTTCAGCAACTTTATAAAATTTGGAATTAGTGTAGATAAGAAACCAAATGTTTGGATACTGAGCTGAAAACCATTTGAAGTGTTGCGTGTGACCCATCTGAATCCAAACACTCTGTTGGCAACCTCACAACAGACTCTCAAAACACACTTTCTGCTGGTATTTCAGATCCAGCCATACAAATGAGCAAGGAACATGCTCCAAACACGATGCAGACCATTTCTGATCACTGTAAATTTGTGACTAAAATGGATCAAGATTCAGGAGGTGGAAAATAATATAAGTTTGTTTAACAAACTTAAACAAACTTCCCTTTCACATACCCACATGGAATAGGATAGGATGCAGTGACCTGGAGGTGGATAGGACTTGGTATACTGACAAAGCAGAAGTCTCAGAGTGGACTGGGAATTGGGGAATGTGAATGTTCGTCCACATTCTACCCCTATCTTGGTACGATACTTTGGACCCCTCTTCTCTTCTTCAGATGTCCAACCCTTGGATGCTGAGCAGCATATCTAGTGCCTCTGCTCTATGATCATTTTCTTGACTTTTGAAGGGTGAATAGATGATCCTGGGATTCCCTAAAGTTACTCCTGTTTACATTTTCTGAATCCTCAATTGTTTAGAATTTGAAGAGGGAAAGGAACACTCCAAATACCACCCGTTTTCCCTTTTAATACTTAGTTTTATAAATAAAAGCTTTCAGAATTTTTAATTTTATCACTGTAACCCATACTCTGGTACTTTTGCTAAGAAACTTGCTATGAGATCTACAAGATTTAGGTTTTCTCAGTTTACTCTTTCCCACCAAAGTCTCACTGTCCAGAATATTCTCTTTCTATTCTTCATATATGTAAATCACACACACCCTTCAAAGCCCAATGTTTTATCTCCTCTACAAACTCATCTGATATCAAATCCTTATAATCTGTTACATACTTGATCATGGACAATACTGTTATCTTTATTTTTATTTTACCCTTTTATCATTTGTCTATCAATGCATTTATTCCCCACTTTCCAACAGGATTTGAAGAGGCACAGATATAATTGAAAAAGCATTCCCCTCTTAAATTTTAAGCATTGTAGTAGGTATGCTTATGTATATGCTTTTTTGCACTTATAATATTATAATCACATCTAGTTGACATTATATTTTGGTTTTTTGGGGGTTGGGATAACTGAGAGTAGAGACACCCAAGGTATAAATCTGGTAACAGACAGAACTAACTTTGAAATTCAGTATCATATAACTCTAAAATGCATGTTGCTTCTTCTACCACACACTTCATTCTCTCTTGGTTCCAAATCCTTTAATCAATATGTGGAAAAAGTCACATATTAAAAGCTGAAAAAGAGGTAGCAGAGTTAGTAACAGAAAGAGAAATGAAGATAAAAGTATATTTTAAAAAATATCTTGGTTGAGCAAAGTTATAGCAATTAAGTGCCAAAAGCAGTTTTGAGTTTCCTGGAAGTCTAAGCAAAGAGAGAAACATGATGAGTATCTATCTCTTGGCATCTCATAGAAGAAAACATAGATGGATTCACATGTTGTCCTGGACTTTACTTCTGAGATGAACTTGTCACAAAAGACACTGAGCAATACATTGGAAGATGTTCTCAGTAGCACTTTGATCAAGATTCCAAAAGATGTTCTGGAAACATCTGTTTTTTATAATCGCAGCAGCCTGGATGAACATAGACAGAATAGTGCTAAATCATAATTACAAAAGACAATTGGTAAGGGGGCCCAAAGAACATGGTCCAGGGATGTGACCTTCTCCTGGTCTGGCTTAACATACGGATACAATGTAGAGAATTTTAAGGTTTGACTAGGTAGCATGTTCTTAGCCCAGTACTTCCTTGAGATGGTTAAGATTTTGTTTTGTTTGTGCATGAAGAATGAAATGCATGGTATTTTTTTCTTAATTTTTGATATGGGAAATTTTTCATTGTTTCACAGTTACGTAAATAAGGATGTAGTTGTTTTGCAAAGACTTGTTTATAAGACTCAATGAACTATAATTGTAAGCAGGAAGAAGATGCAAGAGAAAGAATTTGGTGTAGAAATTCATGCTTTGGGAGTTCTTCAGGGATAGGGAGTGGTCAACAAAGCCTTCTCTACAGAGGTGATATTTGAGCTGGTAACTAATAAAAATTTAAGAGAAACCATAAATAGTTCAAGGTATAGAGACAGTTCAGAAGATGAAGTGACCTCTCTCTGAGAATGGGTCACAGTAGATGTGACATTTGAAATAAATATTGAAGAGTGAATTTTCCTAGTAGGCAAGGGGGAAGGGGCTTCTTAAAAGAGGAAATTGCATATGCAAAAGCACAGAAGCACAAAACATGAAATAGCAACTGTGAATTCAGATCATTTTAAGTTGTTTCATGTGGTCAGTCTGCCGTGTTGGAAAAGGGCCAGAAAATCAGGCTAGAGGTCAACAGAGTCATATGATGAAAGGGCTCACATGAAATGCCAAGGAGTTTTGGTTTTGTTCTGGGCAGGATTGGGTTTGTATGTGGGTAGGAGACTTGTGACTGATTGTGGAGCGTAGCTGGCAGGAGTGTGAATATGGAACCAGGAAAATGGTGAAGATGTGGCTGTGGTGATACAGTGAGACATGATGAAAGGAGAACTGAAGAGTTGGTGAGAGTGAGATGGAGCAAAAGGGTAGAATTGAGAGATGTTTTAGCAAAAGACTCAACTGAATTTAGTAACTTATTGGCTGGGGGAGGGGTATCAGAGAGGAAGGAAACCAAGATGACTCTATAAATAGTAAGAACCATGGGAGAATGAAACACATCTGGCCTGGGGGCATATCTCCCAATAATTTGCACAGTGCCTGAATCATAATAGGACCCTGATGACTCATTGTTCAATAAGTAAACATTTCTGTCTTGGGTGACTGGGAGAATAGGAAAGCTGCAGTCAGGATTCAACTAATGAAGCAGAATTGGGGACACTATCTGATGTACAGGAGGCTTCTCTCAAACAAGGACATATTTATCTAGTTATCATAATAGTGGAACATGAATTGAGCTCTTCCAATGAGCTGGGCACTTGGTGAAACACTACATTCTGGTATTGCAATCAATGCTCATGATGCCTCTATGAGCAATGAGCAACTACTGTAATAGTCATCCTAGAGATTAAGAAATTCAGGCTCTGAAAGTTTAAGACAATAGTCCAAGGTCACAAAATTACTAGGTGGCAGAGCCAGGATTTGAACCCAGGTCCGTGTGATTCAAAGCCTACACTTTCAATGATGATACTTAGAGGTTGAGAGAGAACAACTAGCTTAAGGTCACTTAATAAGCAAAAATTTCATAGGGACTGAAGCTATCTCATTCTCTCATACCACATCTTTTAACTGAGAAAACTTGGGAAACCCTGGTGAGACTCTACTCTAAGACTTATGCTATAGATGTATGCAAACCACTTTGAAGAAAATTCAAAACTGTGCAATTCACAAGGAAGATACCAGTAAATCCTCTATTTCTGTTAAGTCTCCAACCAATGAGCTGCCTACTCCACTGATTTGAGGACTAAAGATGGCAATGGATTTAAAGAAGAAAGAGGGGACAATCTGTTGGGTTTCCTTAGTGGGTACCAGAATAAAAGAAGTGATTTTATTCTTACTGAAATTTGCTGACAACCAAAGGATTTGGGATATGCAAATTATATTAGTAAACAAGAGTTTTCACAGAACACTGAAATCTTCACACTCTTCGTCAACTGATATTTATAAGGAATGTTGGGGTTCATTTTCTCATAATTGTACATTAATATAATATTCTATATTAATGGAGGAGACTGTTGTGAGGTGAGGTCTTAGAAGCCATAGAACAATTCTTTCTAATTATCTCTGTTAGTGACAAGCAGAAGAGAGGTGCACTGACAGAGGAAGGTCAAGCACCAATAACAGTTCAGGGGTGATGTTATCCAGAGTCATATTTCACTTCCATCTGTCCTTCCAGCCTCTTCTTAAGCATTTCATGTACGTAGTGCTCCATGAGGAATCTCATTATTTGTTGGACAGTTCTAGCTTATAGAGCCAAGTTCATTTATTGGCCAGGGAATGTTTAATTTTAATCATTTCCTAAGTGAATCCCCTTCCTCCACAAAAATGCTTCCTCACATATTGGAGAACAGTTCTTGTATCTCAGGATATCCTTTCTCTATATGGTTTCAGAGTGAATAGCTGAAGTCACCAATATGACAAGAATGTAGATAAAAATAGTTTTCCTTTATGGAGCACATTCAATTCTATTCTAGATGTGCTCAATAAAATACCCTACCTGGTATTCACTGCAACTAAGAAAGGGAAGTAATGATTATCTCCATGTTATGGACAAGGAAATTAGTCTCAATGATGTAGTATAAAATGTCCCCAGATATTCTAGGAATAAATGGTGGTTCTAGAATTTGAATTCAGTTAGGTCTGATTTCAGAGATTAATATTTTTTTCATATACCAAACTGTCTTTTGAGTTTTACCTACTTTGGCATTTTTCATCTTTCATTTGCCTCCCTTCACACACATAGTTATACACATAGAGAAGAAAGCTCCACTGTGGGGAAAATTCTGCTTCATCTTCAGAGAGTTTTATGTCACACTTATTTTGAGTCACTTTCTAGGGAAAGTTTTAACCAGATGAAACATCTAGTGTGTTTCTTTCCTAATCAGTGGCACTTTTAAAAAACATTATTTTGTGGTGATGTTAAGAAAATAAACATGAAAATAATCTGGGCCAGTCAAGTTAAAACTATCCCCTTGAATCCTCTGCTTGTAGGAGTAGAGGTAAGGTACACTTAAAGAAAAAAAGAGAAAAAAGCCAATTTGGCAATAGATATCAAAAGCTTTCATATTCTTTATACACTTTGATAAAACAATTCATTCTTTCATTTATACATCAATTAATATTTTATTGAGCATCTACTAATCCAGATATTTTTCTAGCTCTTGGGGGCACAGTGATGAAGGATTCATGAAGCTTAAGTTCTAGTGTGGTAAGACAGAAAAGTACATTTATGAGAGAATGCTCTAGGGTGATGGACTAAGGGGAGGTGGACTAGGGTGATGGTTAGGAGACGGTTGAGTAGTGGAAGTGGAACTGGTGAGCAGTTCTGGGATTTGGGATATATTTGAAGTTGGGGCTAGCATGATTCTCCAAGTAATCTATTGTGGAGATCTGTGGCACTAATTTCACTCCTATAAATTTATTCCAAGGTAATAATCATGGATCTCCTCAAAGGTACTATAAGATTGTTCATGGTTTAAAAAGCCAAATGTTAGAAATAACTTGCATTCCTGAAACGTTCAACCTAGTTAAATAAATTACAGAAAGTCCTGGGATGATGCAAATAAAAAATTAGCAGATATTTTGTCTTGATCGTGACTTTTTTATAGTTATTATTTTGCTTTCTTTTTAAAAAAATTATTTATTGATTTTAGAGACAGTGGAAGGGAGAGGAGGAGAGGGAGAAAGAGAGAGAAGTAGGGAGGGAGGGAGAGAGGGGAAACAATGAATGTATAAGCGAAACAGCAATTCAATGTTTTTTCTATTTTTCTTTTTGTTTGTTTGAATTTTTAATCTGCTTGAAATGAGACAGTTATATTTTGTAAAACAAAAAAAAAGTCAAAGTTGTTTTTAAAGTAAACCTGTCCTTATTTGACTTCACTTTTGCACAGCATGGTCCACTGACTTTCTGTTTAAAATGTGTCTCAAGAACTCAATTCAGTGGACATCCTGTGAGGACTTCACAAATACTCATGATAGATTTACTATGTAGCAATATGAGTCCAAATGAGGCTGACACTGGGATTCATACATGTCTGGAGAGCTGGCTGGGTGCATGTTTATTTATACGTGCAGTTTGCACTCGTTAGAGGGGGTGGAGTGGGGGAGGCTTCAGAAAAAGGGGAAAGGGGGGTGGTGAGAACAACTGGGTACCTATGATGTGTCTGAAGGAGCTATTTATTCAACGGTTTTGTGGGACACGAAAGTACAAAAGGGCATGCTTGGTCCCAGGAGATAAAACATGGCACAGAATGGGCGCAAAATAACCTCCTCCTCACTCAGGGGAGAACACATTCCAACCTGAGCATTTTGAAGATGCCTGAAAATTTGCAGAAAGAACCATTTCTGGGAGGATCCTAAGTACCCTCAGAAGTGCTGAGCATCCCTCCCCAAATGGATTCGCCATCATCCAACATAAAAGAGGGGGCACTGGCGAAGTGAAGGAGGGGCTCAAGGCCACCGTAATGCACCTGCATGAGTGGGCTTGTGCATCTCTCTCCTGAAGTCTTCAGAGACCTAATAAGTAGAGGTTTGGAGTTGGGATTCTTTGTGATGCAGAAGAAAAATGGGTCAACATGGCCATGTGACCCTGTCTATATGTAAAGGGAAGTGTGATGTCAGGGAACTGGGGTTACAACAGAAGAAAGAGTCTGAGCGCTGGAGATTTTCTAATGCCTCCATTCAACTCCACAGCCACCCAGAGAGATGGTTTCAGTCCCTGAATAGCACCTTTGATGGGACCCACTGACTCCCTTTTGGTAGAGCAGATAATAGCTCTTCTCTCACTAATGTCGTTTGGAAACCAGACAGCATGGGTGAGAAGAGGAGTATGAGTGGGGCTAAAACCCACCTGGGCTCTGCTCTCCCAGCCATGTGCCTGGGCTGGGCGAAATGATGTGTTGCTGTCATTGCTGTTTTTAACCCGTCAATTTGAAAAATTAAATTTCCCTAAATAATGCAATTTTTCTCTTGTTAAAAAAATATTCACTCAAAGCCACCACCACGTGTGTCAAGGGCAGAGTTGCACATGGGCTGGGTTCGGTGATGATCCTCACTTTTGTCTTTTGGGGCACGTGGCACATTGCTAAACAGTCTCAGTTCTGACAGTCCCAGAAAATATCTCAATTCTGCTGTGTAGTCATCTTTATCATTTTATAGAGATGATCTTTGCAGCAATCCCTGCAGCTCTAAGTTCTTGACTCTATCATTCAATTCCTCCACAAATGCTAAGACATTTTAACAATTGCCCAACATAATTCTTCCCTCTTTTCAAACAAAAGTCCTCTTCTATCCTTCCATGGGTGTATGGCCCTGGTTCTATCCAATATTTATTTACAGCCCCATTTCCCTCCAGAAATCCCAATGGAATCCCACGAGCAGCATTACTCTACATCTCTTTGACAGACATGCACACAAACAAATCTACATGACTACAGAGAATTTTTGCTTGCTTTTCCCTCTACAGCTGGTCTCCAATTGTGTGTGTGTGCACTCGCACACACGTTTGTTTTCTTCCTTCAACTAGACTATAAATTCCTTGATGGTAATTCTGGGTACACAAAAGTCAAGCAATAAATGTATGCTGACTGGTTGAATTATTTTGGTATTCAGAGCCCCCTGCCCACTCACTGCCTCTCCCTCTCCTGGTCACCTGGTTACACAGACTCTCGATAAATACTTACTGAATGAAATAATTAACCAGCACCAGCTAAGTAGAAGGTGTCATTGTAATAATTGGCTGGGTCAGACAGATACTTGGATACCGTGTGGAACTCTGTGGAAGCCCTGGAATGCCACTGGATATATGGAGGTCTGGCAGAGAGCAAACTGTGGTTGGGTTTGGGCACAAGAGGGTGAGAGTGGGAATGGGAAAAGCTGAGCAGGAGTCATTATGTCTGGGATGAAATGGAAGGGCTGAGCGGGGAAGAAAGCAGCTGAGCAGCAGACTGGCCCTTAGTATTGAAAAATCAGGTGTAAAAACCACCACCAACAACAGTAACAACAATAATTAAAAAATGACAATATTAAAAACAGACAATCCCATGGTTAAATGTTAGTTTATTTTATGAGATTGCCATAACTTCATCCCAAATAGGAACCTGAAATGCATTTTGGAAAAAAAATCATAAGGTATATTATATTCTAATTAATGATATGCACACTGGAGTACTAGAGGACAGTATGGTGGTATTGTGCAACTCATTTTTAAATGCATCACAAACAAGACAGATTGATAGAGGTCTAGAGATAGTGATAAAGCTAGAACAGTAAAGCAGAATCTAGATTTTATTTAAGAGAGAGGTTGACTGTAAAAAAATATTTCAACTTTTCTGTATGTCTACAATTTTTCACAATAAAATGTTAGGAAAAAATACACTGTGGAGCAATTGCTTCAGTTTCCTTAAAAATAATCATGTTGGCCGAAACCGGTTTGGCTCAGTGGATTGAGCGTCGGCCTGCGGACTGAAGGGTCCCGGGTTCGATTCCGGTCAAGGGCATGTGCCTGGGTTGCGGGCACATCCCCAGTGTTAAGAGAGAGGTTGACTGTAAAAAAATATTTCAACTTTTCTGTATGTCTACAATTTTTCACAATAAACTTCCTCTCTGTAAAAAATCAATAAAATATATTTAAAAAAAAAAAAAATAATCATGTTGAATCCTACAACCATCAGAGCAAAATGAAGTTCATTAGGAATAATTTTCCAAAGTGATAATAATAAATCTCTACATTTATACAGGGCTGTATAGTCCACCAGACACAAAGTGGGATGATGAGAAAAAAAGCCTCTGGAGCCAGACTAGCTGGTTTCTGACTGCTAACTGTGGGCAAGCCATTGAAATTCTCCCCCCTCTGGTTCATTTGTAAAATATATAATAATGCTTCCTAGAGATCTTGCAATGATCAAATAAAACAGTAAATTTAAAATGCTTATAAAGTGCTAGGAAACTAATAAGCTGCATATTAATGCTAGTTATAATTATTATTAGATATTTCCATTTGCTTTTTGATATAAGAATTACTCTGCTTGGCAGCTGAAGAAACTGAATTTCAGAGACATGTCTCTTGTCCAAGGCCATGTAGATTAGTCAGAGGTAATACAGGAACCAGTCTCAAGTCTTCTTTGCCTCTTTCAAAATATGCTTCTCCAGATCTCCCAACTCCTATCCTCAGAAAAGTTCAAAGAGTTTAGTTTTACTACCCTCACTTTCCAGATGAGAACAGAGGCTTTAGAAAGGGTGTATTGCCCAAGATCCCACAGGGAGCAAGTAGGAGCCACAGATCCATCTGGTCCCAAAGCCCAGGCCTTTTAAACAACCCTGCAACACTTTCCTGAATGAAGGGATGGCTGCTTCAAAGCTTCACAGAATGATAGAAATTAGGAGACATGAGCCATCCTACCCTTAATCTGCAGAGCTCCCCTTGAGTCCTTCTCATCATAGATGCATTGTATTACTAGCAAATGTGAATGTTTTGATGAATTAGGCAAACACTCGCATTGCCTCTGCATTGCAACATCTCCCCTTCAAAGGCCAGGGAATGTAGACTGTGCGTTCTTTGTCCAGCTTGTCTGAATGCGTCAACGCTGTCTGGGAGGCACAGAGGTGGATGCTTTCCTAGCAGGGGTGAGGCCTCTCCTATGTTCAGCTTCTGTATTTGTAACCCTGCCATGTGCTGTATCACGGGGCCAAGGAATGAAGGGGCCTGTGGGCCCAGCCACCTCGGATTATGCAAGCCAAGAAAAATGTGCAAATCGCACGAGAGAAGCAGGCAGTCCCCAAACATCTTTATTTGTTCACATTATGCCCTCCCTGATGCTTTGATTGCAGTCTTGCACTTCGAATTTCAAGATAAGTATCAGCAGCTGGACACAGGGTAAACCAAAGGCACAGACTCTGTGTACATCCTGAAGTTTCGACAGCAGGAACTTGTGTCCAACGGCTTGGAGCACAGGACCCAGTGAGAAGGGAGGGTGAGCGGTGGTTCTGGCTTTGGCAACATCAACCTCCTAAGAAACTTGTGGACATGTCTGTACAAGTCTGAACTTGTCTGACAAAGCCAAGCAGAGATTGCAGGATTTGCCAGATCCAGATATAAGTGGCCTGCTTTGCTCGGAACCAAAAAGGAACAGTCAGAGGAAGTGAAGGATTAGGATAAAGAACAAAAGATTATGGGGCTGAAATCTGTGAAGAGAGCAGAGGTGACAGGGTGTGCAATTACAGTGATGATGGTAACTACGCTGCCGCCACTGAGTGGCTACCATTGACACGATCCCAGTTTAGGTTTTTTGCATCCCATTCCCATAGTGAAATCTCCCAGTAATCCTGAATTCAGACTGAATTTGCCCCATTTTATAAATAAATTAAAAAAAAAAGGAAATTGGAGATTGAGTGGCAAAACAACTATCTCGAGAATTTAGTAAGTAAGAAGAACCAGGGCTGCAACACCTGCCCGTCAGATCCAAAGACCCCAGAGTGAGACCTTAAGATGTACCCATGACCAGTGAACCTGGATTTACCAAGAAGAATCCCAGAACTTAAAGGTCCCCATAGTGAGAATACATAATAGCCATTACACATCATTTTACAATCTTCAAAGGGGTTATATAATCTACATGTGCTGGACACAAAAGCAATAAAAGTACTTAAAAGGGCTTTGTCTTCTAGAACAAGAGAGTTTCATATACTAGCTTCTAAATTTCAGCTAGTAAATACATCCATTTTCCCCCTCTCCATTGGAGACGAACAAAAACTAAAATAAGAACGAGTGAGAGAGAGAGGGAACATTTGTCCTCAGTGGTTAAAATTGCATGTGCCGCCACCCTCTTAGCAAACTGTGAACAGAGACGAGAGTTTCTATCAGAAAATGGACTGGAAAAGCAGAGACAAAGGTTCTGACAGCAGCTGCTGATAGATAAATTAATTTATAAATGAGAACACATACATTGGGTTCAGTGAAGAGCTTCTTATTTTGAGGGATAATATTAATCAGAAAACACTTTAAAATTAATAATCCACCACACATTTTAAATTATTACCATATGAACATAGCCTTTGTTTTCTACTTCATCTTTTCTTTCTTTCTGAGAGAGAGAGAGAGAGAGAGAGAGAGAACATCTATTCATTGTCCCCCTTATTCATGCATTCATTGGTTGATTCTTTTATGTGCCCTGACCAGGGATTGAACCTGCAACCTTGGCATATTGGGATGACACTGTAACCAACTGAGCCCCTGGCCAGGGCCTCATCTTTTCAATACAGTCATTCATTGCCTCCCTCCCCTCAAAAGCATTTTCTTTAAATTAGGACCCAAATATGAGCTAGGAAACATCCCATGCATGATATGAGAAAGACCACTATTGCAATGTATTTGAAATCCAACTGGGAATATGAAACACATCTGTATATACACATGTTTAATTATATAAAATGTCGTTAAAAAGAATTATTTGCCTTAACTTTTTAATTAACTCTGATGTGATGACACAGTTCTCCTAGCAAATTCATTTGAACATCTGTTTCCTCTGTAAAAATCAACAATACTTTTCTTAACATTATTATATCTACCCAATATTTAGATTTAAATTTCTACTAGTGTCTGAAATTTGTGTCATTTGGTTATCTTCAAAACTAAGGTTGGTGCCTAAGAAATGTTTGCTAATTTTCACTAAGTTGTTGAACCAAAATAAATACTCAACCTTAGTTCAAATGCATATCTCTACTGGCTTCTATCTATCTGTTACTTTGCCAGTGCTGAGACCCACAAAAACCTTCCCTACTTAATAACTTTGTGACTTTAGGCAAGTCGTCCTGGAACTTTCAGATCTCAGTTTCTTCACTTATTAAATGGGAATACTTGTTTGCACTCCTTCCCTTTCACGGGTGTTCTGAGGATCAACTAACACATGAAAATTCTATGAATCCTGTTCAATGTGCAACAGTTGTAAGAGGTTGTGAACAGTATCATTTACCCAGAGAGAAACACAGCCTAAAGTATTCTTCCACAAATTCACAGGCCTGCTATGACCTTTCAAAATTTGTTATTTTATTGGTAAAACCAGAAAATATTAAAAGGGGATGTTGAACACACATACACACTCACAACACACATACACATACACACAGGTATGTATACACACACACTTGTGCTTTTGAAAAGCCACTAGATAAAGGAATCATAATATTAGTGCCTCTGATAGGGGTGAATCTAAAGAGACTAAGAGGTGAATCTAAGCACTGATGGCTCTTACTGTTTGTTCATGTTAGAAAAAATGTCCTTGAATGGTTTTATTCAGATACTACTTTTAAATGCTGGGGCAAACAATAATTAGCATATATGTACCTTTCAATGAAGATTTCTCCACCTCTGCAGTTTGGGTCTGGATAATTCCTTGCTGGGAGATAAAAAGAAGCTGCCCTGTGTGTTTCAGGATGTTGAGCAGCCTCCTGGCTTCTGCCTCCTAGATGCCAGTATCACCCATGACGACCAAAAATGCCTCTTGAGGTCGCCCAAGGTTCCTGTCCAGGAGTGGGGGAGTTACATGCAGCTGAGAACTACTGCTTTAAATAATATGAACCAACACATTCATGCAGTATTTTGCAAAATAGGTTGAATATTAAATTCTTTTAAAATCGGTTAAATATTAAATTCCCCACAACTAAGGATTTGAGAAAGAAAATTACTTGCCCAAGATCACACAGCTGGGAGTCTGGGAAGCCAGGATTCAAGCTCAGGCAGCTGGTGTCCCAAATTCCTCCACCATTCCTCCTGGCCCAGTGTACTATGTACTCTCAGGGAGGAACTTGGAAGAGCCACCCTGTCCTAACCAAGCAGTCACTCCCAAGATCATCACAGATCCATGAAGATACTTCTGGAAGAGGCAAGCATGGCAGACCGTCTTCCTCTCTAACTCATTGGTCTCGTACTCATTCTTCTCTGAGGAATGAGACAGGGAGAGTCTGCCTTTCACTGAGCCTTGTTATTCTATTAGATCAGTGGTTCTCAACCATCTGGCCCTTTAAATACAGTTCCTCATGTTGTGACCCAACCATAAAATTATTTTCGTTGCTACTTCATAACTGTAATGTTGCTACTGTTATGAATCATAATGTAAATATCTGATATGCAGGATGGTCTTAGGCGACCCCTGTGAAAGGGTCGTTCGACCGCCAAAGGGGTCGCGACCCACAGGTTGAGAACCACTGTATTAGACAATTAGTGCTCAATGTGTGGTGTGAACCATCACTATTTCCATTTGGCCTGCAAGTCCCCCCTCTTTTGGACTAACTTTCCTTTAGGATGTGCTTTCTTTTCTTGGCTTTTACTGCCATATGGTAAGTTCTTAAGGAGTTTTTTTGTTCCCTATGGGATCCTGAGTCTATTTTTCAATTGAACCAAAGCTAGAAGGTAGGTGACCAACTTTTTTCAGTTGGCCTGGGACTCTCCCGATTTTAGCACTGAAAGTCTCAATCCCAGGAACCCCTCAGTGCGGAGTTAAAAATTACATCCCCCAGGTAACTGGCTGTTGCTCTCTAAAACTACGAGAAGCTAAGACATGAAAATAGAGTTCTCAAGTTCAAATAGAACAATTGATTCCCTGACATTAGCCTAGAAAGAGCAATCTAGGAAGGGACACTTATTTTTAATGAAGTGCAATTAAATGCAGAGAACAAGGGAGAGGGAGAGGGAGAGTGAGCAGTGAGCCCTCCGCAGCAACCTCAAGATGATTCAGGAATGAATCAAGATGAGCCTGAAATGTTCACAGACGTGATGAATAGATGAGAGATTTCTTAAATGTAGACTCTAATTTAGAGATAAACATATTCATATATTTTATTCTCATCAAATCCCAGAATATCCAAAAATAAGTACCAATATCTTTAGTTTATAGATAAGCAAATTAAGGTTCATTTGAATAAGTCCCTTAGGACACACAGTCCCTTTTAATGGCACAACTGGGATTTGAACCCAGATCTGTTTGATTCTAATATCTCCTTTCTTTCCTTTCACATCTTTTCTTCTCTCTCCAGAGCTGGCACTAGAAATTTCCATTATCTTAAGGTAATAGACAGCTATTAGTGCTCCTTAAATTCCGCTGAGGAGAAAAACAAGAGTCATTATTGGGTTCTCTATCTAATTCAATTCACTTTCAATTAATATTTATTGAGGGTCTTTAGTGGACTTGAAACTGCACAGTATCCTTAATGAGGTTAAGTCTGAAAAGTTCAATCTTCCTCAGTATAAGAAACTTTGAAGTCCCCCCACCCCTTGCTTTTGAGAAATTCTCATTGCCTCAGTGCACATCAAAGCACATTCAAGGGCAAAAGGGCTTCTTTCCCGTTATCTAAAATACCTATGGTATTTTATGGTGGGGTGATTAATGCGCTATTAATCCATCCAGCTCTAATACTTCCAGACAGATGTGTGACGTGCTTAGAGAGCGTCTGCTGAGTGTCCTGCTGCAACCAGGCATGGGTGCTTCCGCCTTTAGGAAGCAAGAGTCTCTTAGGAGAGTGGGAGCATCAGTGACTTTAATGAGAGACGCAACTCCCTCTTTGCTAGCCATTTTTATACTTCAAATTTCCAAGAGCCTCTGGAGCACCAGAGAAGCAATAGCACTGGATTCTAATTCCCATGATTTCCAAATCCAGATTTCTCTCATCTGCTCCTTTATTGGTTACTTTGTCCATTCAGCGAATACAATGGAGCTACTGACGAGGGAAATGATGATGAGTAAGGCACTGCCCTTGCTCTAATGGAGCTGACAAGGTGGTGAAGAATAACAGTGTGGACACAGGAGAGAAGGTGTAGCAGGCATCTGTGCCGCACATGCACACAGGAAGAGCACCTAACCTACAAGGAGAGCCAGAGCAGACGTCCTGGAGAGGTGACACCCGAGGCAGCCTCCGTACAGGTGAAGGATAAATAGGAATTGGCAGGGTGGGGGTGCATTGGGGATGGGGCATGGACAGGTTGAAGGTCCAGCACATGCCACCTTACAGAGTCGAGGGAAACTTATGCCACTCAATAGAATCAGCAGAAATGTACTCTGCGTAGAGAATAAAGTGTATTACAGGAAAAAAGTGGCAGGGGGTGAGAATGAAGGGGCAAACAGAACTGGAATGTGGAATGCACGTTCAACATTTAAGGAGGATGTGCCACTGAGGAGTTTATGGAAGGGTTAGATCCGGTGCCCGGGCTGGCTTTGAGAAATATGTCATTGTGGAAGGTGGATGTGTAAGAGGCAGCCTCAAAAGGTCCAGTTTAGATGAGAGGCAAAAAAGACCTTGGGCCAGGGCAACATTGGCAGGATGGAGAGAAGAAGGCATATATAAAAGGATTTCTTTTGAAGGAAAGAGACATTTTTGGACAAAGAAACCGCGGCCAGTGGAGAAAAACTGACTTGCTATCCATGGACCTCATAGGAGGGATGTCACATAGAAATGCAGTGCTGGGCAGAGGTTTAGGAGGGAGACAAGGATTCAGTCTCCGCATGACCACTGGCTAGGTGTGTGACCTAGGATGAGTGACTGCAACTCTATGTGCCTCAGTTTCCTCACACGTGAAATTAGGACCATAATGCATCTACATCCTAGTGTTTCCAGGATTCAATGGAATGGTATACAAAGCACTTAGTCCAGTACCTGGCACGTAGTAACTACCAAATAGATAATCATACTATCATCATCATATCTTCTCCTTCCCTTCCCTACCTTGGCCTCCAACATGAGAAGTGGCGGTGTGGGCACTGGTCTTTTATTTCCATTCTGTTGTGCAGGAGACTGGGGGGAGAGTTGGGCTGGATTCCCTAATTTCTTAGCGTTGGGCATGTGTGGGACTGAAATAGCTGGGCTACACTGAACCCAGTAGGTGCTCCCTCCACCCCTCTCTCTTCCCTTCTTCCAGTGAGAGAGTGGACGTGCCAAATTTTATACCCCAGGTGGGGCTTCCCCTGGGATGTTATGGGATGTCTTTGCTTATATACAGATAAAGCCAAAATTTGGTGTTGCCCATTATGGTTTGCCTGAGCAAGACCAGGGACACATCTTGGTCGCTTTGAAGCTGGCTTTCGTTTTGACTAAAGAAAGAGTGGAGATGGTACCCAGGAGGACATGAGTGGTGCCACATTATCCAGAAATGCGTGAGTCGCCCCTCTGGGGGATGCCCTGGGATAAAATAAAAACATGCAGAGGTAAGGCAGGCACAGGGAGGCAGGGCTCTGCCTTACCATGCCCTGTCTCTTAACAGAACTCTGCTCTTGGCAAGCTATAAATAGTTATTGATGATTAATAATGGGGGATAGGGTGTCAATTAAAATGCTGCCGCTGAGGCAACATGAAGTCCACATTAGTCAGGAATATACCTGAGAACATGCCTCTTACAAGGAGCCCAGAGCATCACGTTAATCACGTGACCCACATTATTTTACTTAAACCTTGTTGGGAATTTAGGGAGTCTCCCAAGTTCTGAAGATGTGAAGCCAAGTGACACAAAGAAGCTTGGAAGACAGAGAGCAAAATCTTGACTTTATTACTGAAAGAGCTGTTTGAGAATGTGCAGTGGATTCTTCCAGAACTAGACAGAGGTGCACAGCTGGTCATAGCAGCCCTGGGCATCTCCAGGCCTCCGGGGCTTGTCCAGGGCCTTACTGCCTAGTTTATTACAGGTCAGAGGGCAAACCAGTGCTCAAGTTGTCAGACAGGAAGATCTCAAAGAGAAAAGAGATGGTGCTGAGCTATGAATGGATTCCTCATTTTGTCCCAGTTAGATAAGTGAGGGGTGGACAGAACCTAGAGGTGCTTGCCTGTGGATGTCCCTCCACAGGGAAATACACAACCTTTCCCCCAACAATATTCCCAACTACCATGGGAAAGAAGTGCCATTCATTTCACCTGTTTACAAATGAGAAAGCTGGGGCTCAGAGAGCGAGGCACTTGCTCTGTCACATGACAAGGAAACAGCCCTGGCTCAGCGGGTCCCTCAGGTCTAAACAATATGCTGCATTACATCACTGCCTCTTTCTCGAAGGTGGTCACTCCAATTCCCTCTGTCAGTTAAAAGAAAATGCTTTAGAAGGATGCTGATTTATTAACTCACTACCTTTATCCGAAGGGTCATTTTGCTGGCATGTGAATGGAGATTGATGAGGGCAGAGGATTTGGCAGGGCTCTGCTGTTTGAAGTGCAGGAGGAGTTTTCTTTGTAGCGGAGGAGGGATGGAAGATGTAAATTGTGAGAGCAGGGAGACTGGTTGACAACACTCCCCTGGAGAGGGTGTGCCCTTATTAAGTGTTATAGAACCAGATGATGTGGGCGAAAATGCCTCCACTCAAAGTCTTCTCCCACTGGCTACTGACTCACCTTAAACATAAAAGGGCTGCTTTGTTTAGAAAGGACAAGTAGAAAGCAATATCATTTTTGATCACTGGGGGTCAGGAGTTAGAGCTAAACCGATCTGCTTGACATTTTCTATACTTTTCTAAAAAATACCCTCTGCCCATAAGAGAGCAGGAACATAAGAACCTCTGTTCTCTGTTCGTGTCAACCGGTGTTAGATCTGGCAGGGCAGAACACAAGACAATGTTAGCCAGAAGGGGCTGGCACCTTCATCAAAAGGCTCAGAGGACCCTAGGAAATTCATTTTACCTTTTGGAGTCTCTTTTCCCAAATTTAGAAAATCTGTTGATTTCTGCCTTACCCATGCACATTGGAAACTGTGCTGACAAAATAGTAGGTTAAACTCTAGAGCAGGGTAGCATTAACAGCATACACCATGGAGGTGAGTAGACTTGGCGTTAAATCCTGGCCATATCACGTATTGACACTGAGTGGTCACTTGGCCTTTTGGAACCTCCGATTCTTTACATGGGAAACATGAATAATAGTACTTGCCCTCTCACTTCTTCTGGGGATGCATACAAACAATGTAAATAAAGTACTTTGCACAGTGCATGACACATAATAAATGCTTGCTAAATGGTGGCTGATTTCCTTATTATGGTAATCTCAGACACTATTATTATCATCTGGTCCCAAGTAAATATGCATTTATGGAGTAGTGTAAACAGAGAGCCTTTATGAGAAGGAGCCTCATAAAACTCATTTTTAAAAGCCTTTGAGATATTGAAGAGGACACCACCCATTACATTACACGTTAATCCTTCAATGAGGACCTGGGAAAGAAATTGATTTCAGCCTTAAAAACAGCAAATAACTGTTTTCTCGTGAGAAGTGTTGTTTGATTCTTATGACTGATTGCATTTTCCTCTTTTTTTTTCAATGTTAGGAAGCTCATATTTAAAGAAGGGCAATATATTAAGTAAATACCATTTTATTCAAGGGCTCATTTTGCACTCTGGTGTCTCTTATATTCCACATTTTAATGTGCTTTACACAGAAATGCTCTGAAACATACTCTACCATGATCTTCACTTTACAGAAGGAAAACCGAGGCTTTGAATGATTTGCATCTACCTAATAATACTAGGCTTTCTTTCACTCCCTTTCTTCACTGTAATCCTCTCTGAATGATATGATGCACTGATGTGCTTGAACAATAATGACACCAAACAGTATCAGATTTGTATCTACATATATCTTGAACACTAAAGTATTATTTCTTTTTAAAAAAATATATTTTATTGATTTTTTTACAGAGAGGAAGGGAGAGGGATAGAGAGTTAGAAACATTGATGAGAGAGAAACATTGATTAGCTGCCTCCTGCACACTCCCTATTGGGGATGTGCTCGCAACCAAGGTACATGCCCTTGACCGGAATCAAACCCGGGACCCTTCAGTCCACAGACCAACGCTCTATCCACTGAGCCAAACCAGTCAGGGCTAAAGTATTATTTCTAAAGGACTCCTAGACATTCTACAGATACTCAAAATTCAATATTGAGGACCAAACTTAGTATCCCTCATCTGCACACCATTTCTTTTCCTATAGGCCCCTTCTTACCTAATAGAATTAAATAATTAATACAATAAATTTTGGGGGAATTCATCACGTTCCTGGCATCATGCTATGTCTTTTACAATACACTATCATATTGAATCCTCACAGTAATTATATCAGATAAGTTTACCATTTTCTATTGCTGAGAAGTATGTCCTTTGCTCAAGGCTACTCATCAAGTACTAATTGTAAACAGTCTGATCCTATAGAAAATACATGGAAACAATAGCATTTCCCCAAGTCGTGGGGTCTGGAAAACCTTATCTCTAATGTTTCTTCTTTCCTAGTCACATGTAATTAGTCACCCAGACCTGTAATTCATAAGCCAGTGCTTCTCAAACTTGGCTGCACAATGAAATCATCTGGGGAGCTTTACAAACTACTCTGCCCCCTGCCCTCCCTACTCTGATTGGATTGGTTTGGGCTGTGTCCTGGGTATCAGAATTGTTTAAAGCTCCTCAGGTAATTTGATGGACAGTCAAGTTTGAGAACAACTGACTTTAACAGGAAAAAGTTCCAGATCCCCCTTCCTCCCCTTATTGTATCTGCTTTGCCCTGGGTTGGTCCCACACTGCCAGACTTCATCCTTCACCCCTACTGTAGCCTTGGCTGGAATGCAAAGGCTCCCCCTCTTGTAGGAATAAGTTTAGACATCTCTCTGAGGTCTTCCTATCCGATTCCATCTGATAAAATCACTTGCTCCCTCTTCCGTGCTCCTAAAGCACAAAGCTCTTAAAACACTTATAATTTTATGTTAATATCAGCTTTCTCTGAGACTGTGTGTTCCTCAAGGACAGGAGATACTCCATTTACTGTTCTTCCCTATGGATTCCACATATACTATACAGTACTCTCCCTCTTATCTATCGGAATTATATTTCAGGACCCCCAGTGGGAACCTGAAACCAGGGGGAGTACCAAACCTGTCAAGCACCCTGTTGTATATACCAATCAGAAGCTCAGAGAAGTGGTCCAGAATCGAGGGCAAAAAGAGCTGTTGGTGTGCAGGTGATATTTGGAACAATGATAAGAAATGGGATCACCCAGGGAGTGAAAGGAGAGAAAAGGGGTGGTCCAAAGACTGAGTTCTGAGAAATTCCAATTTTGAGACATCAGATTGATGAGCAGAAGTCAGCTAAGAGACCAAGAAGACCTGGCAGTGAAGAGCCAGCAAAACCAGTGTTTATAATGTCTTAGGAGTCAAGTGAAGAAAGTGTTTTAAGGAGGACAAAGGGATGAACTGTATATCATTTGCTGCTAATAGATTAACCAAAATGAGGACTGAGAACTGACTGTTGGGCTAAGCCATGTGGGTGTCAATGATGACCCTGAGAAGAACAGTTTTGGTGGAAGGCGGAGGTGAAAGCTTGGTTGGAAGAGATGGAGGAAAAATGGATGAGTCTATTCACCAGCTTGGGACATTGTACAAGTTACAGAACCTCAAATTCTTCACCCGTTCCTTCCTTCCCTGATCTTTAAAGTGGTAACATAGCCTGGCCAGTGTGGCTCAGCAGTTGAGCATCCACCCAGGAACCAAAAGGTTGCTAGTTCAATTCCAGGTCAGGGCACAGCCCAGGTTGTGGGCTCAATCCCTAGTAGGGGGCATGCAGGAGGCAGCCGATCAGTGAGTGATTCTTTCTCATCATTGATGTTTCTATCTCTCCCTCTACTTCCCTTTCTGAAATCAATAAAAAAATTTTTTTAAAAAGTGGTAAAATAATTTCTATTTCATGAGGATTATATGAAGTTATGTATGTAAGTTATGGCAATATGTGGCATGCTCTCAAGAAAAGCTAGACCCTTCCTGCCCTTTCAGGACCCCATGTCCGTGCCCTCAGTGATGGGTATACCATCTGCACAATTCCTAGTAAATGCCCTTGATGGGGATTAATTAGGTCCATAGTTTTCCTTCTGGCCCAAGTACTTGGGTGCTGGTTTATATCAAACAGGAAAGCATCCCTGTTATAGGTGAGGATGAATGCTGGAGACCACTGCTGGCTTTTCAGGAAAGAAGGCTTTGGCTTGGAACTCCATGGAGCTCATGACTGTAAATAAAAACTGCAATGGCTTCTGCTTGAAGTGGGGATAGGAAGTCTGAGAGTAAGTGCACTCTGTCCAGGACAGCTCCGTGCAGAAATGATTTCCGGAGCAGAGTGCCAAAGTGCTTTCGTAAGTGACTCTGGCTCACCCTCTTCCCTATCTCCTGCTCTGTACATGCAACATTTATAAAAATAAACATTTGTAGGAGGCATTTGGGAGGAGGCCAAGGTAGAGCACCCAGCAAAGGAAACAGATACACCAGAGAACTTAGAACTCCCAAGAAGAATATTAGTTTTCACGGGAGGGGACAGAAGGAACAGTGGGTGTTAGGGAGAGTGGTGGGAGGAGAGGGATCTGTGAGTTTCAGAGCTTCAGCTCTGTATTCTCTCAGTTTCTCCTCTTATTCACTGTCTAGTACCTCACTGACTTCCTCCACTAGAATGCATGATTCTTGAGGGAAGGGCCACTTTTTACTCATTTTGGATTGAGATTATTTATCCAGAATGACATGTGTATCAAGCACCCACTTGGTGCTAGGAACTCTGCTCCTACAACCACGTCTGTCATGCATTTGATGTTCCATACTTAAATAAGCATCCCTTTGTCCTTAAAAGTTAGCACTGATTTGCTCCACTCAGATTAGCAAAAAATGTCACCTCCTATAGAACCCATCTCTGAACCCCTACCTTAGCCCGAATGAGGCTTTCTCCTAGGAGTATGCTTCATACCTCTCCATATCCCCTCACTTATAGCTCCGTAATAGAAACTCACTGAGGGCAGGACTTTGGTTTGCTCACCTGCGTCCCACTGCTTAGAACAGTATGCAATTAATAGGAACAAATAATTAGCACTCATTTCATTAGTCAATTATTTTATGTCTGTCTCCATAACTAGACTATGATTTCTCAAAGAGATAGCTCCATTTTTTTCTAGATTTTTGCATTTACTAGCACTTAGAAGGTTTCAGTAAATGTTAATGGTATAAACATTTAACCAAACCTCTCTCATATGTTTAGAGTCTTTGTTAAATTAGCTACTGTATTAACTAGTTAATAATTATTTTACTAAGTATGTATTATATAAAATATGAAATAAAACAAAGAACAGTAGTATAAGAAACCAGTATAAATAAAGGGAGGTAAAACCATCATGTTTATCATTGTCAGTAACAAATGCTTGCTACTATATTATCAACTCAAATTATTTACTGAGCACCTACTAAGTGTTAACACCCTGTGAGGCACTATAGAAAGAATGGAGGCCATGAGGTATAGTATTTGCACTCAAAGAAGTCAAAGGTTAGTGGCAAGATAAGGTTCTAATGGGGTTCTGTGGACGAACATAGTCCAACTCAGGCTGATGTCATAAGAGAAAAACTCACAGAGGACGGAACAGTAAAGCTAATGAATGAGTTAGAATACATCCTGTATTAAAGTAATGAGCAGACTGTGATTGGACAAGGCGTAGAGAGTAAGGGGAGAAGGTAGAGAAAGGGAAGAGCATTTATTATAGAATATAGGTAAAAGAGTGTAAGGACATTTGTGAAAATGATAGAAGTTCAAAATAGTCAAAACCCTAGAATGCTGGAGGGCAGGAGAGAGCATAGCTTGTATTTTCTCACCTTCGATTTTCATAAACACACAGAGGCATGAATAAGAGACTAGTGACAGGATGTTCTGGTAGATAGAAGAACTGGACCCAAATCCCAAATCTCCACACTCTCATATCCGAATCACTCCACTAGGAGTGGAAATTAGGTATAACATCTCTTGTACCAATGACAATGAATTGGCAGTGGGCTTCAGGAATCAGCATTTGCAGAAGGATTCTGTGGTTCCCTCTGCCTCCGTAGGAAAGAGAGTTAGGACGCACTCCTGCTGTCTGCCTTGAGTGGGTGAGGGAGGAGCACAGCCCCACCTGCTATGTATCGGGCAATTCCTGCAACCGCATGTGCAATTGCTCAGTTACATAGCCTGGACTTCTATTTCTGGGTGAGTTCTTTCTAAATCATCAGGGTTCTTCATTTACCTCTTTATCTTGTTTGAGCATTTTCTCACTATGACACACACCAGAGGTTTTCCTAGAAATCCAGAAAACTGCTAGCATGAGCCAGTTAGATTGATGATTGTGAAATTCTCCAAATTAAAAAATGTTCATTTGAGTCAGGCAAAGCAGAGGGAACTCTGGCCACTGCTCCCCCTCCCTCACAACCCCCAGATTTTTGAACTAAAGGGAATTAGGATGATTAATAACAGATACCTCTACAATGACTACCACCTCAAGATGACTGCTATGGTTGCTCGTTTGTTGCCATAGGATGAATTTAATTAAGCTTTAAATATCAAAAAGTGTGTGGAAGCTAAGGTTTCAACCCTCCCATGGTAGGATATTGATACTTCCATAAAGGTACTTATTTTGGGCATTATGCTCATTACATTTGAGGGAATCAAAGGTGCATAAAACTACCCCCATAAAAATCATGTATTTCCTTGTCATTTTGATTGAATATTTCACTTAGTAGGTAATTTAGTAAATATTTATTGAATGAATGAAGGGATGAATTAATTGATGGAATAGGTAAACAAATGAAGGCAGAAATTAATGACTCTTATCTAGTTCTAAAGTTTTTTGAGGAGAGGAACCATGCATGTTTTATCTTTGTGTCGCCACAGAGTCTGTCATAGTATCTGATACATAATGGTTTCTCAGTAAATGCACACAGATTAGTTGAAACATTATTTCTCCTAGTAGAGTATGTCTCTATATACTATGGAATATAGTCAATAAGTATAAAATACACAAAGTATGTAAACTATATATTACATATGTCATTTTATATATGTATATATTATATACCACATACTATACCAGTATAGTATTTTATTTATATATATATTAGAGGCCTGGTGCACGAATTTGTGCATGGGTGGAGTCCCTTGGCCTGGCTGGCTGGCGGGGGGGAGAGGGAGGGCGGCCGGCCCTCTTGCCCAGTCACGATCGGCCCGACCCCAGCAGCAAGCTAACCTACTGGTCTGAGCATCTGCCCCTGGTGGTCAGTGCATGTCATAGCTACTGGTTGAGCGGTTGACCAAATGGTTGACTGATAGGTTGGACATTTAGCATATTACACTTTTATTATATAGGATTCTCCACAGAGCCTAACACAGAAGGTGATACTCAGTAATAGTAGATGAAGCAATGTATGTTTTATATCACCTTCAGGATTAAAATTTCTCCACAAGTGGTCCATGGACCACTTGTATTAGAATATAAAAATTAAGTAAGAATATGTCCCATTCCAAGACCAATCATGGTATTTTTCAACAAGTTCTACAGATGATTCTGATGCACACAATTTTGAGAACCACATTCTAAACTTGTGAGAGCTACTTGTGGCAGCTACTTGCTTGGTTCTCTGGAGTGTAATACAGCCTAGTACCCAGCACATAATGGCTCTCACTCATTGACTGGGAAGCTTTCGGGGGTAGTTTTATGCACCTTTGATTCCCTCAAGTGTAATGAGCATAATGCCCAACATATAGTTGGCCTAACTTATTGAATAAAGGAGCTCTCAGGGGCAGTTCCTTATGGGCTGTGATGACTGCCAACCTGGTTTGATATTTCAAACTCAGCTAATCAAGGAAACAGATGATCCCACAAGGGCTAAATTGTAAATCAGTTGTTTTCTCCAACATGCTTCTGGAAGTTAAGAGAGAGTGCCTCTGACTTGGTAAAGCTATGAGCTGCCAGCACTCCCTATTGTTTGAGACTAGATTTAAGGAGTATGCTACTGGTATCATCATTGCAAATCTCTCAGCTCAACAATACTACCTAATAAATTGACTCAAAATAGACTCTGGGGCAGAGATTTGCATGTGGGGAGTTTAGTAGGAAATGTTTTGGGGAGATTCACTTGTGGGGACTGAAGGTGCCAGCACTGGGCAGACGGAGGAATTGGGCTGCGATGCAGCCACCAGAGGCCCCAGGGGCTATGAAGCTAGGGTGGCCCTGCAGAGTGGCTCCACATGAGGCAAAGAGCCAGGCCTTTGAACCTCAGATTGAAGAGTCATTGGAAATGGGCTGACCCATGACCTTGGCTCAAGTGTGTTCCTACCATGCAGGGCAACTGGTAGCTGGAGAGCTGACAGTGACCAGCAATCTCAACCTCTGGGCAAATGAATCCTTTAGTCCTGAAAGAGGGTTTCTGCATAGAACATCACAGAATCCAAGATACCAATTATGTGTAACTATTATCTCCACAGAATTTAGGGGATGGAGATGGTGCAGTGTGTTGTAGTTAATCATAGGCTCTGGGGTCAGGATTCACAAGTCTGGATCGTGCCTCCTCTTTTCACTAGTTGTACAACTTGTATAAGTCACTTAACTTTTCTGAACCTCAGGTTTTCCTTTGTAAAATGGTAATTGACAATGCCTGGCTCCCAGAACATAATATATACAAAGTACCTCTGCCTCCTCACCTTTTCCCTTAAAGGTAATTTACATCAGTTTGACATTCATTCATTCATCATGTTTTGGTTGGTTTGACTAATTATATTATCTGAGTTAGAGGTGGGTACAGTTGTAAATCTGTGCATGTTCTCAAAATTTGGCACCTTTAAAAAATACATTTTAAAGACAATCTATTTTTTAAAGACAATCTATTGACAGGTTTTAGAAGCATAATGAAAAGTAGTTGAAGGAAGCAATATGGAATAAACAATCATTTCTTTAACAAATATTTGAGTAGCCTACACCCTGTGATTGAGATTTATTGGGAAACAAAGTGGGTGGAGCTCTTCTTTCATAGTGCATCGTCTGAAAGGTACTGATGTATGTAAACAATTTAAATAAATGAATAAATTAGAAACTTATAAGTGCTATGAGGGGAAACAAGGAAATTTTGAAGTAGGATGCAAGTTGCATTTAAAAATAAGATGATCAGAGTGAGCTTCATTGAGACAATGACTTTTGAATAAGCGCTAAGTGTGGAAGCCAGCTTAGAAATAAAGAATTTCAAGTCGAGAAAACAGCCAGTGCAAAGGTCCTGAGGCAGAAGCATGCCTGTCATATTTAAGGTGTAGCAAAGAGTCAGACTGTGAGACAAGTAGAGAAAGTAATCAGGTGTGGCATCTCTGTACTGACCCACAATATAGAGGTCCCCTTCTTGGAGCTCTGCTGGAATGGAATAGCCCCATGCTTTTTTTAATGTCCCTCATCACTTTCCAACTCCCCACATGTACAGCAAATAACATATACCATGACATTTTATTTCTGCTGTCTTCTTTTGCTACAGAAACAACAATAGAGAATTCAGTCTAAAAAAAAATCACCAGGATAGAACAACACACACACACACACACACACACTCTCTCTCTCTCTCTCTCTCTCTTTCTCTCTCTCTCTCTCTCTCTCTCTAAGTTACAAACAAGTCTGGAAAGACAACCTAAATGAGCTTCCACAAGAAAGCTTAAGGCTAGTTCGGCCTCTCATTTCAGCCTTTCAATGGAAGTCACCAGAAGAAACTGAGCTCTCATATTTCCACAGCTGCAATGTTTCACTCTGGAAAGGAATTTATAAAATGGAAAGAGAAGAAGAATTCGTGGTGTAAAAAATGCTGCCTCTCATACGTCTGCCCCTATGATCTGGCTTCCATTTGGATTGGAAATTGTGGTAGATGTTCCCATTGCTTGAATTCACATTCATAACTCAGGTTGATCATCATGAAAGGATTTGATGATGATCTCAGAATCTTATAGAGAAAGCTGTGCAAGCTGTGCCTTTCATATTTCCTGGGATCTCTTTTCTGAGTATTCATGAGTAAGGCAATTCTGGACCCTGTCCCCATGTCCAGCTGGAGCCACACAATGTCAGTCCTTGATAAACACAATTGTATAATCTAGATCTTTGCTGGTTGTGGTTTGGTGCATATAGTTCCTCTTGAAAAGCCCCTTTTTGCTCCCTCTGGTTTTTACCCAGTGTCTCTAATGTGGACAGAAAAGGGCCACATACTAAACCTGACAAGCTCAGAGGAGGTCAGCATGATGGGCCCTACAAACTCAGAGACCAAAAGCAACCACATGGATGGTGTGAACATAAAAATTCCAAACTAAAAGGGTCATGGTGGGCAATTACATCCTAGGACTGGAGCTTCTTTAATAAAGGTCAATCTTTACCTTAAGTGAGGCTATCTATTATCTTTTTCACATCTAAGATAACATATCTCTTGTGGGGTTAACCTCTCTGATGATTAAGGTTCTTGAATCATCTAGTTCGGCAGTTCTCAACCTGTGGGTCGCGACCCCTTTGGCGGTCGAATGACCCTTTCACAGGGGTCACCTAAGACCATCCTGCATATCAGATATTTACATTACAATTCATAACAGTAGCAACATTACAGTTATGAAGTAGCAACGAAAATAATTTTATGGTTGGGTCACAACATGAGGAACTGTATTTAAAGGGCCAGAAGGTTGAGAACCACTGATCTAGTTCTTCACTAAGAGAATCACTTTATATTAATAATTAAGAATTCAGCCTCCAGGCCAGGAAGTTTCCAGACTCTTCCACTCACTGGTTGTGTGACCTTAGACAAATTCCTTAACTTCTCTAAACCCTAATTCTGGAATGTAGGAGTGATGACAATATTTTCTTAATAATATGTTGATTGAATTTAATGAAATAATGCATATACTTGTTTCAGCATAGTGTCTGGCACATAGCAAGTGACTAAAGCTAATTATTGTTGTCATCATGGTTATTGTGAATATTATACAACTATTAGAGGCCCAGTGCACAAAATTTGTGCACGGGTAGGGTTCCTAGTGGCTGCCGGCTGCCGGCTGGGGCCTTCCTTCATTCCACACCACCCCCAAGGGGACACTTTGCATATTAGGCTTTTATATATATATATACTAGAAGCCCGTTGCACGAAGATTCGCGCAATAGGCCTTCCTTCCCCTGGCTGCTGGCACCGGTTTTCCTCCGGCACCTGGGACCCAGGCCTTTGGTCTGGCCGCAGCAGAGAAGCCAAGCCTCTTCAGTCTTCAGTCTTCACTCTACGCCTGCGTATGCAAATTAACCGCCATCTTTGTTGGGTTAATTTGCATAGTCACTCTGATTGGCTGGTGGGCACAGTGGAGTGACACCAATTTGCATGTTTCTCTTTTATTAGTGTAGATAAATACTATATAACTCTATTTTTAAAGTTGGGCATTAAACATTAGCCAGTCAAGGAAAATAGCTCTGTGGGTCCTTAAGATTGTAATTTCAACATGACTATCATATTATTAATATAGTTTGCTTGCAGATCATCCTTTTTATTTTTTCAAAAAGAAGGCCATTTCAATGCATTATTCTGATCTGTGTGTTAAAAAGAGGGCGGGTGGAGAATGGCAGAGAGCTGAACCATCAGGCTGAACTGAGAATCCGTTGCAATTAAAGAAAGAAATGAAGAGAGAGAGAGAGAGAGAGAGGTAGAGAAACATGGATCAGTTGCCTCCTGTGCAATCATTGACCGGGAATCGAACTAGCAACCTAGACAAGTGCCCTGATGTGGAATCAAACTTGCAACCTTTTGGGGTACAGGACAATGCTTCAACCAACTAAGCCACTCGGCCAGGGCTAAATTATTGTTTCAATTTTTCTGCCCTACCTTAGCAAGCTATTCTGAGATGCAGTGGTCCATGTAGAACCTCTCTAGAGATGTCCTAAATGGCCAAGCAACCAGCTGCGTTTTCGTGAGAAACAGTGGCCAGCTTGTGAACACACTATTCTGTAATGACTTCCCTTTGAAATACATTCTTCTCTTTTTTTTCTACAATATCCAACTCTTACTTTTCTTATTCTTCCTGTTCATGTCTTCTCACTTACCTTTGCTAGTTTCTTCTTGTGAGAACCTCTTAACATTTGAAATTTCCAGGTTTCAGGTTTTAGACCTTTTCTCACCCAGGCTCATAAATAAATAAATAAATAAATAAATGTATTTTTATTTTTATTTATTTTTTGTTGAGGAGGCAAAGATATTCCTATTGCTGGTGAATCACAAACATATTCCTCCAAACCTAGACTTCAGATGTGTATAGTCAACAAACTTCCAGATCAGTATTTCCACATGGATGTTCAATGTCCCAAACAATATAACTAAAAGCAAACTCTCGTCTTCTCTGCATATACTCCACAAAGAAACACATCTGCTCCCCTGCATTTTCCCCACCTCAGAAAATGACTGTTCCAGCCTCTGTGGCTGGACTGACCTTTGACAGCTGTCCTCACGCACTCTCCCTCACCCATGCCCACTGCCAGCCCATCAGCTAATACAGAATCCACTTATTTTTTTCCTGCTGCAGCTTTCCTTCTGGAGCAAGGTCCCATTTCTCCTTGCTGGATTACTGCAGGAGCTCCCTCACCCATCTCTTTGCTGCCACTCTGTCCCCTTATTTTCAACTCAGCAGACTGAGTCCTTTTTTTAAGAACATAAATCAGATACTATCTCTTTAAAAAAACAGCTTAAATTTTCCATCTTATGCAGAACAGAAGCCAGTCCTCAAAATGACCTGCAAAGATCTCTTTGATCAGCCTCTCCAAGACTTCAAGAACTTTTCCTTTCTTTCACGTCAACTCTCTTGGCCTCCTTGCTGGCCTTCAAACAGGCCACACTTTCATCTCAGGGCCTTTGCACTTGCCTTTCTCAGCCTACAGAGAACGTCCCTAGATATATGCCTGACTCATGTCCAACAGCTGCAAGACTTTGCTCAGAAGACGCCTTCTCAACAAGACCCATCCTGACTATCCTGCATAATATTACCTCATAATGCGTTTCTCCTTCCCCTGCATTATTTTTCCCATTCAACATGTTATAAATGTTACTTATTTATTTGGTTTATAAGTCAACATTCACCCTTTAACAGTAAGCATCAAGAGTCTGGGCCCTCCCTCACGTTCATCTTCCCAGTCCTTACCACAGTGAATGGTACACAGAAGGTGCACATAGACATTGTTGAATAATCAAGCCCTCTGTTTACTCTGGGTCCTCTGTGATTGTCTTCCCTTTGGGATCAGTGTTTCCCACCTGCTGAGGTGACAGGAAGGGTGTGGCAAATGCCTTTGTTGCCATCACCTGTGGCTTAGAGCCTAAGTAGAAGCTCCATCTCCTTTCCAGTATGGCCACATTACCAAGGAGAGAGCAAGAGCATTAATGCGAGCACAGTCCAGGCTTACAAAAGGCTCTTGGTCCCTTCCCTCAAGGAATTTGCAGATACATAAGGTGGGTAAGACATTCCCGAGTAGCTGCTACAGTGCGCTGGCTGCAGGGAATTACAGTGTGCCATCTGTACATGCAAAAGGAAGGAGGAACTGTTGGGAAGGCTTGGATTTTTCATTTGAGCCAACACTTAATGTGGTATTTCACTAAGCACAGATAAGACGGAAGGGGGGTGATCTATGTGAAAAAATATAAAAGGTTTGTTACCATGAGAAGATGAGACTCGGCAGGAATGGATTCTGGCAGCTGTGGCTGAGCATCAGGCTTTTATTCAGCTTCTGACTTCTGAAGGGCAGCAGTGTGAGTGGACCCCAGGACCAACAGAGGCCTCACAGAGCTAAGCACTGGGCCAGAGTAGTGGGATGATCACAATCCACAATTCAGCATCTGTTGGCCCCATCAGTTTCTCAGACATCTCTTCACCCTGAGAAACAATATAGATGTCAAAGTGTGTATTTGCGGGAAGTGAGCAAGTTTGCTGATTAGCAAAGAAGGGAGGTAGCAACCTTATTATTATTTATATTTTTATTGATTTCAGAGAGGAAGGGAGAGGGAGAGAGAGAAACATCAATGTTGAGAGAGAATCATTGATTGGCTGCCTCCTGCATGTCCCACACTGGGGTTCGATTCACAACCCTGGCATGTGCCCTGACTGGGAATCGAACTGAGACCTCCTGGTTCAACCACTGAGCCATGCGAGCTGGGCTATTATTATTATTTTAATGACAATTCATGTGGCTGTTTATTGAACAAGAGATTCTTGTGTGAATGGCCTTTAGTAGGGTAAGAAAATCTAATCAGGATGTAACCATTTGCTCAGCATACTGAGATCTGCCTATTTCATGCACTGGGATGAAAATGAAACATTTCATTAATAAACACTTGATTTTGTTAACATCACTTCAACTCTCCAGGCTTTAAGATGCATTTTAAAAGTATTATTTTCCATTTTCCCTGTATTAAGTAGGACATTGGGTTCAGTGACCATTGAGATTCTTTATGACTTTATGGACCCTATGACTCCATAGCATTTCAAATGCTCTTTTTTTATTTTAAACACAGTATTTGATGAAAGTCAGAGGATTGGTGGGGAGGGCTGGTAGAGAAAAAGAGTGGGAGCCACAAGGGAGAGGTCAAGTGGCCCCAACTTTGTGTTGGAATCCTATAAAAGCAGCCCAGGGTCCAGGGTGAAACCTATATAGAGGGTTTAAATATAACATTTGCACAAAGTTAGAGGGGAAGCATGTGCTTTGACAGAGCACAGTAGTCTCTATATCCGGCCAGTGGTCTTGGGAGGTGGGGCCTTGTCACCACCCTTAGGTGCACACTGAGCCTTCCTTCCAGAGGCCCCTGGGAATCGTCCCCCGCCCCCGAGGCCTCGACCATACTGTCCCAACATGGAGCATCCCCTGAAAGTCCTGTCTCCCTGAAGTTAGAATGGGTACCACCCACACAGCCAGGCTCTGGGACTATGCCTCCTGCTGAGGAAAGGCTGCTGGGACACACACTTGGCTCTGTGCAGCTCTGGGGGTTATGTCAGAGCCTTGGGAGGCAAGATGAAACTTTTTGACAATGGGATTATATTTGTGGCTCTTTCCCCAGCTTCTCAGACAGTGGGATGGGATGGAAACAGGGACAGGGAAGATGTGTCTAAAGCCAAGATTACTGAACTAAGAGTCAGCAGAATTCATTATCTTAATGGAAAAAAAATTTAAACCACCAAAGTACTCATTAACAAAGTGATTTATTTCATTCAGAAATATTTGCTATGTGCCAGGGACAGTTACAAGCCCTGGAAATAGCTCAGTGAAACAAAATAGAAAGGTTACCCGTTCTTAAGAGTTTAGCTTCTAGTGGGAAACAGAGGATGTGAGTCTAAGGAAATGGTTTATTTAAATGGCTCATTACTACTTCTGATACATAGTAATAGCTCAATAAATGGGGGCTACTGAAAAATGCCTGGTAGTAGGTAAATCCATGAGAGCAGGACGTTTGGCCTGCATTACCCATCTCACTTTTGTAGGTACTTAACTATTTATTGAATGGCTGAATGAATAAATGAAAGATGGCCTTGGCCTATGTTCCTGTGACCCAGGGCAGCATAATTGCAAAGGTCTAAACTGGATTTCCTGATTTAGGTTCAAAAGTCTGATTTTTAAAATAGCTCATGGAAGTTAAAAATAGCCAACACTTGACTTCAGGGAATTAGCCTTTAAAAAATTATTTCTTTAGAACAGCGGTCACCAACCTTTCAGACCTCACGGACCACCAGTGGTCTGCGGACCACCAGTTGATGACCGCTGCTTTAGAAAGTGCCACATTTCCATTTTTTCCATCTCATCATAGGTATGACCATTTTTGCAGGCTTAGTAATGGTCCTCCTTTTAAACTTTAGTCTCAGTGATGAGGTCCTTTTAGGAGACAACCAAATGTCTTCATTTAACTCTTTAGCAAAAGGAAGTGGGAGAGTGGGGGGGAGTTGAGCTTGATATATGGTCCAGAAACAGCTAATACTGCAGCAAAAACTAGGTTTGAGAGACTGTCAATAGTCTTAGAATTGGGAAGTAGGCATGTCAATAATTTAGGACTTTGCTTTTCCTTGATTATTTGGTTTAATAATTGCATCAGCCATTTTCTTTGTTTGATCTCCTTTAATTCATTTTGTGTTTCTTTCATATGTTATGACATTAAAAACCAAAATGTCAAAATGAACTATAGATGCCTTAGGCACAAGTTTTCCTTTTTTCATATTTTTCCTTGTTCTTGATTATGAAAGGAATAGAGGCTCAATGAAGAAAATGTAAAAACTAAAGAAAACAGTAAAAACAGTATAAAACATCTATATGCCATGAACCGGAACATACTATTATACATATTGTGGCTTATTTCTTTCTAGTTTTTAATTTGTGTGGTTTTTTTTATCATTCATACTCTTTGTATAAGTTGATATTCAGCATTTTTGTTTGTATTGCATTGCTTTTTTAAAATCTCAGATAAGGCATGTAATTGAGTCAATATGACTCTTTATTTCATGGTAATTATCAGTGATTCTTTCAAGGCTTCACAATTGTGTTATTTTACTTTGTATTTTATGTTCTATTCATTTCCTCTCCCTCCCCATATTCCCTTCCTTCCCCAAAGCATTCAGACTAGTGTATTTGATGTTTCCTTAGTTATACAGAAATCTTAAAAAAGTATTTTACATATGTATATATTTTAACAGAAATAAAATTATACATTTTCTGCTTATTTTACTTTATCTCTTAATTTACTCAATAAACACTGTTTTAAATGTCTAACAGTTTTCTTCTATGTGCATCTAATTTATTTCTTCTGATGGTAACTCTACTCTGTCATGAACATCCTCTTCTTTTTAACCTGTCCAGTCTGCTGTTATGCATAAAAGTGTCATGTATGTGCCTTAACAGACATGAGTACAACTTTTTCTGGAGTAGTTACAAGAACAGGAGTCCTGGGTCCCTGTACATATACATGTGCAATTTCACTTAGTCCTACCAAATTTGCTCTGCAGAATGGCAGCATCTCAAGCTCCCACCTGCAGTGCAGGAGGGCAGGTTCTCATTTCACCTCCCCCATTAGACACAGCAATATGCAATGCTTTCTGACTTTTAAAAACCTGCCAACTGCCCTAGATGGTTTGGCTCAGTGGATAGAGCGCCTCCCTGAGAACTGAAGGGTTCCAGGTTCGATTCCAGTCAAGGGCACATGCTCAGTTTGCAGGCTCAATCCCCAGTAGAGGGCATGCAGGAGTGCAGAAGACAGTTGACCCATGATTCTCTCTCATCATTGATGTTTCTATTTCCCTCTCACTTCCTCTCTGAAATCAATAAAAATATATATTTTTAAAAACACCTGCCAACCAACTAGGTATAAAATAGTATATGTTCTCTCTGCTTGCAATAATCTTTCCTAGACATTCACAAAACTCACTCCCTCTCCTTTAAATCTTTGTTTATATGTCAACTTGTAAGTGAAACCTTCATGGAGACCCTTTCAAGATTGTAACCCCCACATTTTCTGTTGCTTTTCTACTTCTTATTGTTTAGTTGGATTTTGTAACCTCTTATATGTTAATTTTTGCAACTATTTCATATGTCCTTGAAAAAAATGTATATTCTTGGTTGGTCATAAAATTCTGTATGTACCTATTGATTTGCACCTACCATTTTATCTTTGCAGTTTTAAAAATAGTTTTACTTTTTCTGTCTACCTGATCTATTAGAGGAATGTGTTAAAACCTCAACCTACAAATTGTTGCCATATGTATTTCTCTGTTGTCTTCCTAGCATTCCTTTATTAATTTTGAATCTATCTCCTTAGGCCCATATATATTTATGAACATTGTACCTTTTTGATATATTGTTCTTTTAATTATGCTGCTCTTTTACTCTTATGCCACTTTTACCTCAAATTATATTTATCTGTTATGAAAACTGTTACCCCAGGCTCCTATGGTATACATCTTCCACAAGGCATGTTTCCATACCTTTGTGTACACTATGCATATTCCTTTGTTTTAAAATTTACTCTGAAAGGTAACCAATTAGTGGACCTTGGCATAAGAAATACAATGTTAAAATCTCTGGCTTTTGAGAATTTAAGCCACACATTTAATGCATCGTTGTTATATTGGTAACAAGCCACTTATTTCTGTAATTTTATTTTGTATTCTTTGCCATACTCTATTTTTATTTCTCCTTTTCTAATGTCCAATGGACAGAGTAAATTTTATTATACTCTTCTGGAAGTTATGTTTCTATTGCTTTCTTTCAGAGAGTTAGAACCAATTCATTAAGAATAATCATTGTTTTGTATTTATTTTCTCATCATTGTTAGGTCTCAGAATGTGTATATTTTCCACTGATCAAGGTCCCTTCACCCTCAGTATATTACGTTTGCTCTGAATTCCTATGTTTTCTTATCTTTTCCTTTTTTTTAATGTGTAGGAGCATTATCACTAAGTTCCACAAATCTTCCTAGATAATTATCTACTTGTTATAATAATTCCTATACAAATATCACCAAACAGTATTTTTGTATTTAATCTATGACTCTTTGTATGCCTAGGACTGTTTATTTCAATTATGCATTTGAACTTGACACACAAGATCTTTTTAAATCTCTGAATATGTTTTTCCTACTCTCTTGTATCTAGTAATGCACACCAAAGAGTTGATTTCAACCTGATTTCCTATTTCCCTGCAAATTATGTATTTATCCTCTAGAACTGGATTGAATTCTTCTTCTGGTCTTTAATTTTACTGTACTATGATTAGTTATTTGTTTATTTCTTTGTTTCTTGTTTGGTTTGCGTTCTTTATCCACATTATTTAGACTTTCCTATCTGAAATGCTACTTTTAAAAAAAATGCTTTGGGGACATTTTCAATTGTTATTTCTTCAAATATGACCTCCTCTCCCCTTTTGACTCTATCCTGATACTTCTGTTACATGGATATTAATACTTCTGCTTTTCTCCCCTGTATTTCTTAACTTAAAAAACTATTTTTTATCTTTTTATCTCTTTGATGCCTTCTAGGAATCTTCTTTGACCTGATTTTCCAGTCAACTACTTTATTCTCGACTGTATCCATTATGTCATTCACTCTTGAGGACTTTATTTCAATTATTTCATTTTGTCTACCTGATACCTCCATTTTTAAAATTTATTTTCTTCCAAATAGACTTTCTTATTACTTTGGGTATGGCTATTTATGCTTTATGTCTTTCTTCTCAAGCAGATCCAAACTTCATGAAGGCAGAAGTCATGTTTTATTCACCCACTTCTACATCCCAGTGCCTGATAAATATAAGGAACTCAAATAATATCTCAAATTAGCCAAGTTAATGAAAGAAAAGCTACACTGTATCTGTTCAATAACTTTTCAAATGATCTGATTATTAGTATTTTCAAAGCATATTTATTGGTCAGTGGCAAAGTTTTCTTAAGTTTTTTCTGCCAAAATTTTATTTGTTGCTGAGTCTCTAGTACCTAGAATAGTGCTTGGCCTACTACAGCAGTGGTTCAAAGACATTTTTTGAGTGATATGGAACCTAAAAGATAAGTTCCATAAAAAATAGTTCTGTGGAACAGTGAGCTAAATGGTGGCCCCGAAAAGTAAAGTCCCACCTTCTAACCCCTGGGACCTGGGAATATTACCTAATATGGTAAAATAAAAAATACTATCTTATATTGCAAAAGATGTGATGAAATGAAAGATTTGGAGAGGAGGACCTTGTCCTGGATTATTTTGGAGGGCCCTAAACCAGAGAGTCAAGGGAGTCAGAAGGAGATTCAGCAGACACACAGAGGAGGAGGCAACGTGACCATGATGCAGCCACACACCCACGAACGCCAACAGCCACCAGAAGCTGGAAGCTAGGAACAGAGTCTCCCTGAGCAGTTCTACAGGAAGGGTAGTCCTGCTGACACACAGATTTTGGACTTTTAGCTACCTGAACTGTGAGAATAACTGTTGTAAGCCACTAAGTTTGTGGTAATTTGTTACAGCAACCACAGGACACTAATAAATATGGTAAAATGTTTTGGGGACCTTTTATACAATGCTCTCTCACCCCACCCTTTTAAGATTTATAATATACTTTCATATATTAAAGGATCTATAAAGTCCAGTGCATTTATTTAGGTCAATGTTTCCAACACTTTTTTGAAATTGGCATTCTTTTCTCCCCTTAGTCTTTATAGCCTATGTGACCATGGTTTTGCAGACTACACTTTGAAGAATACTAAATTAAATATTCTTCACCCTAAGAACAGGTCAAAAATAGCTGCAAAATCATGACATTCTTTTTAGTACTCTTAAAACAATCAGTATATTGTTAGTGATACTTCTAATAACCATATTACGGAATGCATGTTTTTTAACATCAAAATGAACTTTGTAAGACATCATACATAGAATGGAATCAAATAAATTCTGAAAATTTTACATGAATTTTGTTACTACTATCTCTCATTTCATGAACATTAAAAACATTCTGTATAGCATATGGGTCAGGGCATTTCTTATACACTGTTCCAATAAAAACTTCTATTACTGCCATTTACCTAAAGACATTGGATTGTTACTCCAATAAGCAGATAACTGAAAATTGTACTTGATTCACATATCCATTATAGTTCACAATAAATTAAGTCAGGATATGTATTTAAGCAAGGACAAGAAATTCTAATCCCTAGTCTATTGCATTTTGGAAGGACGACATATGTATAATCCAGAAATGTAAAGGGTGAAATGGGGCACAGTTATGTTAAGCATCTCTTAAATCTAAGCAATTATTAATTCACTTAATGTTTTTTGGACAAATATTTGTCGAGATGCTCTTATAACAGGCATCGTGCTAGGTGCTGGTATCATAAACAATAGTGAAAAGAACTTAAAGAAACATTGTCTAGTGAAGACCAAACATTAATGTTCAGGAAAACTGAGATTCAGGGATACTACGAAAACATGCCAGTGGTCACACAATGAGTTAACAGGATAACATGTTTTAACTGTAATATTAATTTAATAGTTCTACTGACATAATGCATATACAATCAGTTTATGTTGAGGATAAGAACAGATTTTAATCCTATCCTCATTGTTGTTGTTTTTAACCCAATCATTTATTGATACTTTTTTATTGCCCAGTAAATGATTTATCTTGGTGAACAGTTCATGTGCATGTGAAAGGAATGTGTTTTCTGCTGTTGTTGGGTGGAGTGTCCTATAAATGCCAATTATAATAAGTTTGTTAATAGTGTTGTTTGGGTCTTCTACATTCTTACTGATTTTCTGTCTACATGTTCTATCAATTACTAAAAGAGGAATGTTGAAATCTCCAACATGGATTTGTATGTTTCCCTCTTTATTCCTATTAGGTTCTGTTCATGGATTTTGAAACTCCACTATTTTGTGCATGCACATTTAGGATTAAATTTTTCAGGCAAATTAACTGGACCACCTTTATTGTTATGAAATGCCCCTCTTCATCTCTAAAAATATTCATTTGTTTGATGCCTATTTTGACCAATATTAGTATGGCCACTCTAGTTTTCTTATAAAACTAGATATTGTTTGCATTGTACATATATATTTTTTATACTTTTACTTGTACTTTTTAGCTTATATTTCTTTTAAACTTCAAATTTATTGCTGTTGTCAACAATTGATTGGGTCTTATTTTGATTCCCATGTGATAATCTCTGAATTTTTATAGGAGGTTTTTTTTTTATCTTTAGGTCATTCACATTTAATGTTCACTATTGATATAGTTGGGTTTAAATCCACTGTGTGAAAATTTGTCTATTTTGCTCTTTATACCTTTTCCCCCCACTTTCTGTCTTATCTTGTAATAAATGAGTACCTTTTATTTACAATATCAGCTACATCGTATCACTCACTATATTCTTTTTAGTCCATGCTCGGAGGTTATAATATGCCTTTTTTACTGTATTACAATCTACCATCAGATGATATACCAATGCAAAGTACCTAATATCCCTTTCCCTGCGTTACCTGGCTAACTCCTAGAAATCTCAGTTCAGGGATTACCTCTTTCTCCTAGGATAATACAGACATTTCTCCTTCTCTGATTACCCAAAGCTTGTTGTACTCATAATCCTACTTCCATTATTTACTGGACATAACCTTAAGTAAATACTCAAACCTCTACATTCTTGATTCCTCTCACATATTTAAAACAAGCACAAATGAGCAATGCAAAGAAAGGGAGCTTTCATCAGGAATCAAAGATCCAGCGCTAAAGCTAACCTGCTGTGGGCTCTCAGGCAGGGCACTTACCTTTCTACAGATGACTCGACTGGAAGACGGTTAGGACTTCAAATTATACGATGCTATTAAACCTATCAACTACAGGATGAAATACATTGGTGATTTTCATATTTCTCTTTCAAAGAGTTTATTCCAACTTCAGGGTCCAGTGCCATCCAAGTACAGACTCTCAGAAGGTCCCTGGCAAATCTGGGAATCCCACATACTGAGCGGCGAGAAGGCCACTGAAGCTGATAACTCTTAGCCATGTGAGTCCTGACCACTTATCAGAGCAGCACTTGGGCACACAGAAGCCCCCTTATCCAAGGGTGACACGTTCCAAGGCCCCAGTGCATGCCTGAATCTGCAGATATTACTGTACTCTGTAGATACAGGAAGTCCTCCCTGAGGTCCGTGATAGGTTCTTGGAAGCTGCTGCTTTAATTAAAACCACGTGTAACAAAACCAATGTTACCACAGTCTAATTGATATAAACAAGAGCTAAGCTCCTATGGCATAATTCTGCTCACAAAAATATCACCAAACTCTTAGAGACCCAAACGCTGCTAAAATTAAACATTGAAAATAATGTGAGCCATGCATACATTTAAGAAAGATGAATGAAAAGAAGATAATTCGTTTAAATCCACGGATTCAGGGTCTTGGGGGAGGGCGGAGCTTCTCCCAGCAGCTCACCTGTACCAGGCAGGACCCACCCTGGACAGGACGCCCAGCGCACACCCACACCTGCACTCACTCACTCACCCCGGACAACGAAGCCACGCCCATTCCCTCACGTGCACCGCTTTGGGACGTGGAAGGAAACCCACGCAGACACGGGGAAAACGTGCACACTCCACACAGGCAGTGGTCTCGGCTTCCAGTGTTTTCCCCTCATCGAGGATAGAAGGAAACGACGTTGACTAAAACGACGATATCCAGAGACCTGTTGTATGATGTTTTTTCCCTAGTCATAGCTACCTATGATGAAGTTTAACTTATAAATTAGGCACAGAAAAAGATTAACAAAAAGCATTAATCAAAAAAATCTCGGAGGGAAGGAGAAGGAGGGTGGGTGGGTAGGAGGGAGGGAAGTAATCAACCAAGACCTTGTGTGCATATATGCACGGCCCCTGGACACAGACAATAGGGGGTGAAGACCTGGGGCGGGGGATGGGGGCGGGCTGGAGGGGGTCCATGGGGGGAAAAGGGACATATGTTATACTTTCAACAATAAAGAACTATTTAAAAAAAGAATTAATAAAATAGAACAATTATAATATACTGTAATAAAAGTTTAGTGAATGTGGGCCCTCTCTCTCTGTCTCCCTCAAAATACCTTGCTGTGCCCACCCTTCTGACTACGATGTGAAAAGATAAAATGTCACTGCGGCCATCACTCTCGCAGTGTGAGGTGCGGCAGCAAAGGGTTCCTTTTTCCCTTCCCAGTTTCAGAAATGAAAGTTTCAGCCTTACCGTGGGTCCCCGCAACCGCGCACACGACTTTTCCTGCCACGCCAAGGGAGCCGGTCCGAATGCCGGGCCCCTGCTCTTGAGCCGTGGGGGCCCTGTGAAGTGCAAGCAGGGGACGTGCCTGCAAGCACCCCGACACCTGAACAGTCGCTCTGGTAACTGAGTTGACTACCAAGTGACCAAAGGCGGAGCGTGGGGGCG